>NC_134778.1:85377424-85387424 GCF_046742065.1 Oratosquilla oratoria
AAAGAAGCAGGAGGTGGAGAAGAAAAGAAGAAGGAAGCCGAGGAGAAAAGAAGGAAGAGGAGGAGGAGGAGGAGGAGAAGGCGGAAAAAAAGAAGGAAAAAGAAGGAGAAGAAAAGAAGTAGGAGGAGGAGAAGAGAAGGAGGAGGAGGAGGATGTGAGAAAAAAAGAAGGAGGAGAAAAGAAGCAGGAGGTGGAGAAGAAAAGAAGAAGAAAGACGAGGAGAAAAGAAGGAAGAGGAGGAGGAGGAGGAGGAGGAAAAAATGAGAAGGAAAAAGAAGGAGAAGAAAAGAAGAAGAAAAGACGAAAAGCAGAAGGAAGGGGAGAAGAAAAGAAGAAAAAGGATGAGGATCAGGAGGTAAGAGAAAGATGAGGAGGAGGAAAAAGAGGAGAAGAAAAGAAGGAGGAGGAGGAGGAGGAGGAAAAGAAAAGAAGGTGGAGGAGGAAGAGGAAGAAGAGGTAGAGAAAAAGAAAAGAAGGAGGAGGAGGAGAAAAGGAGGAGGAGGAGGAGGTGGTGGAGGAGGAGGAGGTGGAGGAGGAGGAGGAGGTGGAGGAGGAGGTGGAGGAGGAGGAGGAGGAGAAAAATAAGATGGAGGATGAGGAGGAAAGAAAAAAGAAGGAGGAGAGAAAAGTAGTAGTAGTGGGAAGAGGAGGGAAAGGAGGAGGAGGAAAGAATAAGAAGAAGAAAGAAGAGGAGGAGGGGGAGGAGGAAAAGGAGAAGAAAAGAAGAAGTAGGACGAGGAGGAAGAGGAGGAGTAGGAAAGAAGAAGGAGGAGGTGGTGGGTCAAAGTGTGAAGTGAACTATGGTCAATGAGAAACAGGAAGAAGCAAATAGAAGGGAAGGGAAGGGAAGGGAAGGGCAGAAAAGGGAAGGGGCAGGACGTTAAGAGAAAAAAAGAGAAAGGAACGAGGAGAGAAGGAAATGGAAGGGAGAGGCAGGAACAAGAAGTGAAGGAAAGGGAAGGAAAGGAAAGGAAAGGGAAGGAAAGGAAAGTAAATGAAAGGAAAGGAAAGGAAAGAAAGGGAACAGAAAATAGAAAAAAAGAAAAGAAAGTGAAGGGAAATAGAACAAAGGAAAAGGGAAAATAAGGTACGAAAAGATAAGGGAAATCTAAGACCGGTAAGGTAAGGGAAGGTAAGAGAAGGGAAGAGAAGGGAAGGTAAGGGAAAGGAGGGCAAGGACTAATGATTTGGGGGCACACACGTACGAGGCCGCGACCTGACGCCGGCGGCTGCGGCGGCGGTCTCCTATTCTGCTCTTGTCCGTATAAGCAGATTTCCCACATTCAAGGTGACGGAGTCTTCCGGCCTGGGCGTCTTGGTCCTGGTCCTGGTCTTAGTCCTGGTCCTTCTCCTCCTCCTCCTCCTCCTCCCCTTCTTCCTCCACCTTTTCCTCCTCCTCCCCAAACCGATGCCGAATCCTTCCAGGTAGCCTGCACTACTCCAACTCTTTCATCTCCTCCTCCAACGGCAGCGACTCCTCCACTTACTTCTACTTCTGCAGCTCCTCTCCTGGTTTTGATCCTCCTTTTCTTCATCTTCTTCCCCCTACTATTTATACAAGTTTTCTTTCCCCGGCTCCTGTCTCTCCTCTTCTACCTCCTTGTCATCTTTCCCTACCTCTTCCATCACCACTACTTCTCCAAGATCAACCCCTCATGATCCTCCTCCCTCTCGTCCCCCACTTGTCTTCATTCTCCTACATCTACTACAGCTCCCAGTCCTCCACGTACTTCTTTTCCTAAATCACCTTCTCCACCATTCTTTCCCATTTTCCTTCTCTTTTCTTCCATTCCTCCACCATCACCTTCTCCTCGTCACTTTGAAAACCCATTCTATACATATCATACACACACACATTATATATATATATATATATATATATATATATATATATATATATATATATTTGTGTGTGTGTGTGTGTGTGTGTGTGTACATAATATACACACACATTATATATATACAGTATATATATATATAGTGTGTGTGTGTGTGTGTGTGTGTGTGTGTGTGTGTGTGTGTGTGTGTGTGTGTGTGTGTGTGTGTGTGTGTGTGGTCTAGGGAAAAGAAAAGAATAATAGTGGAGGCAGCCTACATCACTTCCCACCCCTGCATCAACTATAGGGATGGGTTTATAAAATTACCAGGAGCAGCAAGCCCTTAATCATCAAGGTCATGAGGACGATTGAGAACGAAGGGAGAAGCGGCATGGTTGGAGTCACCTAAGAAGTATTGAGAACGGATGAGGGTATGGAGGCAGATGGAGGGAGAGGAACATGGCAAGGATGAAGTATATAAGCTGTTCAATTTCTAAGATTGTATGTACTTTGAGAATATCCTGGTATGGACGAAACATCAGTGAATAAAACTACAACTGTTCTCTTCGTTTAGTTCACCACCCTTCCACTCATTTGTCTTTCATACTTCAACATATATATATATATATATATATATATATATATATATATATATATATATATATATATATATATATATATATAATCAGCCATATAATCAGCCATCCCGAGTCCGCTGCTGAATAAAGGCCTCTTACATAGCATTCCATGGTCCACACGACCGCGCCTGGTCTCTTTCTTCCACGCTTCCCATCTCGCGATATCCACTCAGTAACACACTTGTTCCATCATTCATCAGATGTTCGCGCTAACCTTCCTGCCAAATTTCACTTCACTTCCTCTCTTTTACCGCCTCCCTTTTACTCTTATTCATTTTAAACCTACTTTGGGACTTTCCTTATTCAGATCAATCAGCAAATCTTGCAAGTCTTCTGCTCTTTCTTAAATAAGAATGTCATCCGCAAATCGTAGGTGGTTAGAATATTTGCCATTAATCTTCAGACCTTTCTCTTCCCAACCCAACCTTCTGAAAATCTCTTCCAAGCTGTAAATAATTTGGGTGACATTGTATTCGAATTACAGAGCTACCGTTCGCATAAATATTTTCTAGAATCCTTATGATCTATTCGTTTGTGCCCTGCTTGCGTAGCGAGTTTAATATTAATATTCGTCCTATCGAGTCAAAGGCTTTCTCATAATTTACAAAAGCTAAACAAAGAGGTATATTGCACTCTATTGTTTTCTCAATTAGTTGGTTCATCGCCTGCAAATGGTCTAGAGTCAAATATCTGATTATAAAGCCTCCCTGTCTTCTCTGTTGGTTTCCATCTATTTGTAAGGATCTTGGAGAATATTTTATATACATTTGATAACAAGCTAATCGGTCGGTAGTTACCAAGGCCCTTCTAGTCTCCTTTTTATAAAGTAAAATCACTACAGCATTACATCAGGTAAGCACTGGGTGTACAACTAAGCTAACTTAATATAAACTTCCTTCTCTTTAGAGATTTCGTCCCTTTCGACACAGTATTTGTAGTAATTAAGATTCTCAAGCCTATCCACTTGGTCAAGGGGTCTACTCTCGGGTAAGATATACATACATACACACTCAATTATATATATATATATATATATATATATATATATATGTATATATATATATATATATATATATATATATGTATACATACATATATATTATATATACTATATATAATATATATTATATACATTATATATATATATACATATATATATACATACATATATTATATACTATATATATAATATATATTATATACACATACATCTACGTATATATTATATATATGTTTTATCAACCACAATGCACTTTAATTCTATGCCATATAGGCGCATGCAGAAATTGTAACGAGGGACGCCCAAGGACTCGAACCCACGCGGCGAGAACGTTACAAGTGCCCAGTGACTTAAACCAATACACCATCAAGAGAGCTATAAGTTGAGCGCAAGTTTTTTTATATATATCTGTATGCTCGAGTTCATACACATACCGAAAGTTTTGCGTTCAACCCAGCTCCACTATGATAATGCATATGGTAAGTGTACGAACGCGGGATGTATTTGTACGACACTGAATGGGTCCCAGTGTTTAGAGATACGTTTTATCAACCACAATGCACTTTAATTCTATGCCATATAGGCGCATGCAGAAATTGTAACAAGGGACGCCCAAGGACTCTAACCCACGCGGCGAGAACGCTACAAGTGCCCAGTGACTTAAACCAATACACCATCAAGAGAGCTATAAGTTGAGCGCAAGTTTTCTTATATATATCTGTATGCTCGAGTTCATACACATACACGAAAGTTTTGCGTTCAACCCAGCTCCACTATGATAATGCATATGGTAAGTGTACGAACGCGGGAAGTATTTGTACGACACTGAATGGGTCCCAGTGTTTAGAGATACGTTTTATCAACCACAATCAACCACATATATATATACATATATATATACGTACATACATATATACATACATATATATACATATATATATACATACATATATATATACATACATATATATACATACATATATATATACATACATATATATATATATATATACATATACATATATATACATACATATATATATACATACATATATATTATATATATACATATATATATTACATATATACATATATATATTACATATATACATATATATACATACATATACACACATATATATACATATATATATACACACATATATACATATATATATACATATATATATATATATACACACACATTATATTATATACATATTACATATATATATATATATATATATATATATATATATATATATATACATACACCGAGTTAAACACGACAGCATTTTGGCACTGATTAATCTTCTTACTGAGATTTTCAATTTTTCTCACAGTAGGTCTCATTTCAGGAGGGTGAGCAAATACAAGCCTTCCATAGTCTTCCATATTTAATTTGACGTTTCGACTTCAGGGAGTCATCTTCAGAATAGTTACAAGAAATAAGTCACAATTTTCAAAGCTACATGATTCACAATTGACAATAATGTACAGACAACATGGGTTTAAATATAGGCCGCTTGGGAACGCTGGATGGGTCGTGACACGCTGCGTAGTCGGGCACCTCGTCTTGGAGGGGGAGGGGGAGGAGGAGGGAGAGGGCGGGAGTCAGGTAAGATAGATCTTCTCACTGGGGCACCACGCTGGTCATGTGGAGGTTGGTGAGGTGTAGGAGGGGGAGGGGGAAAGAAAGGAGGTGGGTGTTGTCCAAATAGATGGCGTTGCCATGGGCTCTCCTTTGGGGGTCCTTTATGCTCAAGCCTTTATGTCTCACATAGAAACTGAAGCCTTACATTCCCTAACCACGAAACCGCATTTATATCTGAGATATGTTGATGATATCTTTGTTTGTGTTTCTGACGTACATTTACTAAAAGAGCTCAGATCTAATCTCCGAGCCATTTCAGGGCTACAATTTTCTACAGAGCTAAATGTTAATAATAAGATCCCTTTTCTTGATGTTTTGGTGGATGCGACATCTAATAACTTTAAAACTATGGTATATCGCAAGCCCACTGATAGCGGTAAATGCATGAACGGTCTTGGTGAATGTTCTCGTAATTATAAGAAAGGCGTTATTAGGGCATATGTCCGGCGGGCAATTTCCATTTGTTCCTCTTGGCATATGCTCCACTTAGAACTTACCTACCTGTGCCATATACTAGTAAATAATGGTTATTCTAATCAAGACTTTGATAGTGTAACTAGGGATTTACTAGAACGTAAAGTTGCTGTGAAAACACCGGACCAAGCCAAGACCGTCACTGTATTTTACCAGAATATTTATTGTAGCTCGTACCGCCAAGACGAGAAACACATGAAAGACATCATACATAGAAATTGTAAGCCAATAGGTGATTATGATAACTTAAAAGTAATTATATTCTATGACAACCCCCGTACCTGTTCCCTTGTTATGAAAAACAATCTGTCTGGCAATGGCGGCATATTATCGAGAACCAATGTCATATATGAATACAGTTGTACTACTGGGGACTGCGCACCCCGTAATTCTTCATACATTGGGTTCACGACATGCCAACTGAGAAGACTGTTGTCCCTACATAAACAACAAGGAGCAATTAAACAACACCACCTCCAATACCACCAGGCTGTAATCGATAGGGAGACAATCGTGGATAACACTAGTATAGTTGCACACTGTGCCAAAATTAAGGAACTAAAAATGCTTGAAGACATCCACATAAAGGAGAGAGTTCCAATTATTAACATTCAATGTAAAATGATTTCTGCCATCCCGCAATTTAATTCTTCCACTAGATTTGGAGCCCAACAACAGCAACACCCACCTCCTTCCTTTCCCCCTCCCCCTCCTACACCTCACCAACCTCCACATGACCAGCGTGGTGCCCCAGTGAGAAGACCTATCTTACCTGACTCCCTCTCCCTCCTCCTCTCCCTCCCCCTCCAAGACGAGGTGCCCGACTACGCAGCGAGTCACGACCCAAGCGGCCTATATTTAAACCCATGTATATATACATGTATATATATATATGTATATATGCATATATATGTACAGTATATATATACACACACATATATATGTATATATGTATACATATGTATATGTATATATACATATATGTATATATATACACATATATATATATGTATATATATATATTCATATATGTATGTATATATTATACATATATCTATATATACATATATATATATATATATATACATATATGTATATATACAGGTAAATATATATCTATATGTATATATATGTATATATACATATATATACATGTATAAGTACATATACATATATATATACATATATATACATGTATATGTATATATACATATATATATGTACATATACATATATATATGTACATATACATATATATATGTATATGTAAATGTATATATACATATATGTATATATACATATATATGTATACATATGTATATACACATATATGTATATATACATATATATGTATATATACATGTATCAAGGACTACTATTACACAGGACGTGCGCACTCAGATCCCTGGGTCCGCTAGCGGAGGTCATTGCTTTCTTTGTAACCTAACATTTTATATTGGACAAATATATCAAAACTAGAAACCTAACATTGTATATGGGACAAATATATCAACTATTGACTTATTCAATGCAGTATAAATTAATATAAACTTTTATAGTGAAATAAGACACTATTTTTAAGGCACTTATGCTTTGAAATGCCAGTTTTAGTCGGACTTAACTGCTATTATTTCATGAGGTTAGTGAACACCAGGGTTGGCGATTTTTTCTTTTTTTTTCTATCTTTCTAAAAAATATAGAAATCGATTTTTTTTTTAAATCAGATTTATTTGATTGAAATATATTTTTTATAGATTTTTAATATTGCGGAATTGCTGATTGCTAAAGGACATTTTTAGCATATCAATATAAGGAGCAGTGTTATATAGACTTGCCACAAGTATACAAGGAACGGTATAAGCCGTATATGAGGACGGTATGCTCAGGTTCACTCGATTTTTCCAAGAGTTTTCTCATCTTGGTGACATTTGCTGCATTGTCTGTCACAACACTTCCAAAGTGACAACCAAAATCTTGTTCTGCCTTCTTGATCGAATTTTGTATAAGTTGTAGAAGATATTGAGCAGTGTGAGGTTTCCCTGATGTGTGTATTGTGTCAACTAAATAAATTTGACCAGTGCATGTTGTTAGAGTGACACATTATGGGCTCATTATGGATGTTAGACCACCCATCAATTGAAAGACATACACTTTCATTATTCAGGTCATCTGCACACTTTTTATATTCGTTTTCATATAGAAGACCCAAGTACTTATCAGCAATACTTTTCTGGATGGAGGAATATAAACTGGCCTCAGGTTCTGAACCATCTTGAGAAACTGAGGATGCTGAACAAGACGAAATGGTGAATTTGTAGCAAATATAATTCTTGCAACTTCTTTGTCGAGATTTTCCTTTTGAGAGGCTGAAGTTTTTATGATAAATCTGTCCAAAGGTGTTGATGACTTTCTTTTAGATGAAAATGATGTAGCAGAAGTGGCGCCTGTGGAGGAGTCTGATAGTGACCTTTTTAATGGTGGAGTCAGGTTTGCAGATAATTCAAGTGGAGCCGATGATGAAGGGATTGAAGCTGTTGATACAGATCCTGAGATGGAAACAGAAAATTTTAGCATATTGCATAATTCATAAATGAATAAATAAATGAATGAATACAGTGTGATTTAGGCTACTTTTGAGTGCAGTAGTTATTTTTTTTAGATAATGATCATATTCACACAAGCCACAACATTATTTGGAAATAATTAACAGGATATGAAATAGTTGGGCTTGGAATTCAGCCCACACAGGATTCAGTACACTTTTAAAGTCACTAAAAATAATGGGTTAGTTGGGTTAATTTAGGCTAAATCCCTTTGAGCTGAATCCCATGTGGGCTGAATTCCAATGGAACCTATGAAATATATTACACAATGTTGAATGAAATGAAGAACAATCATCTAGGCCCCAAAGTTGAATGATATAGTCATTACCCAAATTTAGAAGTAATGAAGTTGAAGTATCATCTCTTTAGGCCTTCACATTTTTATTACACATGCTCTCCGTTGTTTACCAAATTTATATAGTTGCGTATGAAAAGGGAGAAATGCACACAATATAAGTAAAATTAATTATTTACCTGGGTCATCAATTTCTTCTTCTGTATGCTGTGGCTGACCTTGGCATTTATCTCTGTGAGATTTTAATCTTGACACAATGCCCTGTAGTTCCTGGCTGCAGTCTTTCCATTTAGCTCAGTACCCTTTGCCAGAAGTTGGTAGTTTTTCAAAATAATTCCAGACAGGATAATTTTTCTGCCTGAAGGAACCACTCTGCCAGGTCCAGAAGACATCCTTCCTGGTTGATTCCAAAGCAGCAACTGACTCAATGAGAAGCTGCTTACCTAGAACAAGTTTCAACAAGAATCTTGTTGAAACTTGCTGTGGGCCTATACCGTTCCTTGTATACTTGTGGCAAGAGTATATAACACTGCTCCTTATATTGATATGCTAAAAATGTCCTTTAGCAATCAGATCGCATATCAGATAGCAATCCCACAATATTTAAAATCGATAAAAATATATATTTATTTAAATCAAATAAATCTGACTTAAATCAAACAAATCGATTTAAAAAAAAAAAAATCGCCAACCCTGGTGTCCACTAACCTCATACAATAATACCTGTTAAGTCAGGCTAAAATTGGCCTTTCAAAGCATAACAGTGCCTTAAAAATAATTTCTTATTTCACTATCAAATTTTATATTAACTTATACTGCATTGAATAAGTCAATAGTTGATATAATTGTCCTATATACAATGTTAGGTTTCTAGTTTTGATATATTTGTCCAATAGAAAATGTTTGGTTACAAAGAAAGCAATGGCCTCCGCTAGCGGACCCAGGGATCTGGGTGCGCACGTCCTGTGTAATAGTAGTCCTTGACATATTATATATATATATATATATATATATATATATATATGTATATATCTATATATATATATAATGAATATATGTATACATATAACAAATTGTAACTATTGTATGTTATACATCATATAATGTATTATATATTATATACTATTTATTCTATAGCATACATGAATGATTATATATTATATAAACGAATATTGACGTATGATCTTAAATGATATATTTTTCAACTATATCTGTAAGTAAAAACTTATCTTTTATAAAGCATATACGCAGAGACATTTGATTAAGTAGGACAAATATAGCCTGTTGTGGGGTATGTCCTCCTGCACACGTTAGGTGCAAGAGAGATTAGCCCTGACCTGCTCAGAATGAGCTCCTGAGCCAAGAATAGTCCAGCTCGCACGTTGCATTGAGGCCTAATGTAGTTGTTAACCCAATGCTAATACCCCCCTCTCCGGCCTACCATGGCCCCGGACCTTAACGACTTGACGTAATCAACAAAAAGATGTGAAGAAAATAAACAAAGGCATCTGTCTATTAT
>NC_134778.1:85392424-85397424 GCF_046742065.1 Oratosquilla oratoria
CGCATATTATTATGTTTCTTAAATATTTTTCCTATTTTATTGGAAGATATTTTTGCTATATTTATTCCACCTTTTAACAAATAATCATCAATAGCTATGGTGTTTATAGAATTAGGGACAGAAATAAAATGAGACTTATCCTTTCCCGGGGTCCGGACGTTTGAGCCATCGTAGATCTTCTTGGCTTTCCTCGTTGTCCTGGTGATCAAACCTCCGGGGTATTTCAGCTTCCTAAAGGTATTCTTGATGTAAGTAAGTTCATCCTCTAGGAATTCTTTACTGCAGATACGAAAAGCTCTGAGAAAGAAACCTATTAGAACACCCGTTTTAACACGTCTGCTGTGTGCTGAAAAATAATGGACAAAGTCGTCCCTATTGGTGGGTTTCCTGTACACCGGTAAATTACACTCTTTTTCTAGTTCAACTGTGAATTGAATGTCTTTATTCACAGCGTTGAGTCTTCTCAACTTATTTTCTATATTAGTTCTTTTTGGCATCCCCACGATGCCGTTTTAAGACGTGTTAAAACGGGTGTTCTAATAGGTTTCTTTCTCAGAGCTTTTCGTATCTGCAGTAAAGAATTCCTAGAGGATGAACTTACTTACATCAAGAATACCTTTAGGAAGCTGAAATACCCCGGAGGTTTGATCACCAGGACAACGAGGAAAGCCAAGAAGATCTACGATGGCTCAAACGTCCGGACCCCGGGAAAGGATAAGTCTCATTTTATTTCTGTCCCTAATTCTATAAACACCATAGCTATTGATGATTATTTGTTAAAAGGTGGAATAAATATAGCAAAAATATCTTCCAATAAAATAGGAAAAATATTTAAGAAACATAATAATATGCGTAATAATCTCAGTGTCATTTACCGTATTCCATGCAACGGTTGTCCATCATCTTATTTCGGTGAGTCAGGTCGAGGGTTCAATAAACGCTTGAATGAGCACAAAAACGATCTCAGGGCTCATAGAACATCTAACTCCCTGGTTCGTCACCTGGACAAATGTGGACATCTACCTGATTGGAACAACGCAGAAATTCTACACGAGGGATTTGAGAAGAAAATGAGAAAAACTGTGGAAGCTGCACATATCGCCGCCAACAAGAACAACAACGACAGAGACGGATTTAAATGCCTCTCGAAAGCAGCAAGTGTCCTAATAATTAAATCGTTAGCCAAAGGGAAAACATGACGCTCATACCTTGGCGGGTTCCCTCTCACTACGAATATAAGAATTGTGATCCGTCTGTAATGCTGTAGTCCTCTGAAGAAGACCAAGTTGGTCGCAACGTTAGGGCAATAAACTTTATTCCTAACACATCTTCGTTTGCCCTTCCCCACCCACATTCTCTCTCATTTGTCTGAAATAATCTTAAATATACATATACATATACATATACATATATATGCATACTGTGTGTATATACATACACATGTGTGTGTGTGTGTGTGTGTGTGTGTGTGTGTGTGTGTGTGTGTGTGTGTGTGTGTGTGTGTGTGTGTGTGTATTAGAGTGAAATGTACCTTTGTTGAATGGATTAATTGAGCGCACAGCACGCTAACATACAATGTTATCTATGACCCTTTTGCGGCAACCTGTTTACAAAGTTAATGTTCTGACATTCTCCCCGTTCATGGTCAGGTAAAACCCACAGATTTCAATACGTTGACAAAAAGAAATTAAATGAAAAATAAGTAATTTTATGAACAAATAAATAGATAAATGAATAAATGCATTTGTGTTGACATGATAAATATGTCGATAGTGCAGATTTTGCTTCCAAACTCTTCATTTATCGAGACACTCTTCATGCAGGCGATCGCCCTCAGCTGAACAAAATTCGCCTGTGCGTGAATGAAAGGGCAGTGTTTCTGCCTAAATTTGGACAAATGCGCTGCTCGGTGCAAACCAACTCTCAATGTGCATCTCCCTAATATATACAGTAACTGGAGATATTCTATGCCTTCATACGTAAATATTCCGCTCGAAGGACTCTCATGGCCACAGGTTTCAGACGAAGACGTGGATTTCCTCCCGAATGTTAAACGGGAATCATAATGACATTTAATATGGCTCAGTTGCAAGACTTTTTATAGCAAAGACCACCGTGCGTAAGCGCAGGTACGCGCGAACGCGCGCGCGTGCGTGTGTGTGTGTTTGTGTATGTATATATACATGCATAAATATCCACGCATGTTTATATACATGCATACATCCATACTTACAGACATAGCTTATGTAAACATATACAGATTGGTTGAAAAAACGTCACCCGACTTTATGTTAACATTTCTGTTGACATTAATTCGACATTGACACGAGCCTTTTAATTCGATTTGCCGTAGGTGTCAATAACTCAACCTGACAGGAAATAAATATATAAACTTAAGTGCAAATATATCAGTCATGTCACCTTTTAACATATTACATATTAAATATTATATTTCATGTATGTATATATATATATATATATATATATATATATATACATATACATATATATGTATATCAATATGCGCGTATCTTCTAAATGCACTGTGCATGTTTGTGGATGTGCATGCATCTATGTTGATATTTTCTGTTTCTGTCGGAGGACGATCTTGCTGGGCCCAGCCTTCCTCTCTTGTAGAAAGCTCAATGACGTGCCTCAGCACTAGAGTTGTTCTACCCGCCTGTTGGATCAGCGTCGCGATCCTTCTGGTGGTGGTCCATCGTGACCTTTCTCCTCGTTGCGAATGACCCAGGGCGAGGTCCCTGGAGGAGCCGACCCAACGATGCCGAGGCCTTCGTGCAGGAGGACGGCTTCTGCAGTGTCTGCGAGGTCGAAGTCGAACCCTTCCGGACGCAGCACTGCCTAGAATGCCGTGTGTGCGTCCAGCACCACGACCACCACTGCACCATCTTGCAGATCTGCGTGGGCGGTCGCAACTACCCCTACTTCGTGGGGGCGTTGCTCTCAGGCACGGTCTTCCACGCCCTCACCGCCGGAGGAGAAGTTATCTGGAGCCACGGGCTCCTCCTCCTCCTCTCTGTCTTCCCAGGACTCATGTGGTCCTATCTGACGATGGACCACGTCGTCTACTTCTTCGTCCAGAAGAAAGAGTCCTGCTGGGGTCGATGGCGAAGAAAAGTCCTCTCATGTCCATCCCCCGATCTGTATACCATTCTTCTAGATAGAGAGGCAATAATTCTCGAGGAACAGTGCCGAAGAGAAGAAGAGGACATCTGGAGCACGGAGCCAGAGCTCGAAGTGTGAAGGGCGCCAAGGCTGATGTCCCATGCCCCACACCTAATCAGTTCCGAGAAGACAAAAAGAAATAGATAAAGAAAAGAAGAAAAATGAAATACATGAAAAAATGAATGAATCTGTCGATGAAAATGGTAACGATGTAATTCCATCCCTCTCCTGTGATGAGTCGGAAGAAACTTCTATTCAATTAGACCCCCCTGACCTTGGTCTAAGTGATTTTTTCAAAGACTCCTTACCGACAGAAAACCCTAAGAGTAGTTCTGACGAGGATGTCACAGCCCTGACTAGTTCTGGTTCCCCTCCAGTTATTAAGAGCAAGCTTTCAACTCCAGGCAGAGGATCCTGAACTAACCAGCTTCCTCAATAGTGCAGTTCGTGAGTTAGAAGCCCAGCAATAGGCTAATTGTTACTACACTAGCTCTGGTGTAATGATGCGGAAATTCCGTCCCGCTGTCTCGCCCGCCAGTCACCCTTGGTCAGTGCATCACCAAATAGTGATTCCCAAGCCCTTACGCCAGGACATTCTTAGCACTGCTCATGATGGGGTAGGACATCAAGGAGTTGGAAAAACTTATGCTAAGATTCTGTCACTTTTCTACTGGCCTAAGTTAAAGAGAGACGTTAGTACCTATTGCTAGTGTTAAACCATTCCCTCTAAAACCTATCCCAGTAATTTAGGAACCATTTAGTAAAATCATCATTGATTGCGTCGGACCTTTGCCCAAGATCCTCCGAGGTCATCAGTTCCTGCACATGATTATAGATTCTGCGTCACGTTATCCGGAAGCCACCCCTTTGCGCCGCGTCACGGTAAAGAAAGTCATAAGAGCCCTAATTCGTTTTTTTACACAAGTAGGCCTTCCCACATTGGTGCAGTCAGATCAGGGATCCAACTCTTCTTCCCATTTGTTTAATAAGGTGATAGAAAGCCTGGGTGTCCGGCAGTGTATGTCTTCGGCCTAATCACCCCCAATCCCAGGGTAAATAGAGAGTTCCATCAGACCCTCAAAAGAGTCCTACGGACCTTTGTCTACAGACTGGGAAGGTTTCACTCCTCGAGTATAAGATAT
The DNA here is from genome assembly GCF_046742065.1 of Oratosquilla oratoria. Lineage (NCBI taxonomy): Eukaryota > Metazoa > Arthropoda > Malacostraca > Stomatopoda > Squillidae > Oratosquilla > Oratosquilla oratoria. Next base: position 85,396,753 of record NC_134778.1, read on the forward strand.
CGATGGGAACACGACAGTGGCGGTAATCTTTTCCCCTTACCACAGGGGAGAGTCAAAAATTGAAATATATACCCAAAGAAGTGGTACAAGACAGTATTAAGAGAGGGTTGGAACAGTATAATGGAGGGACAGTCACAGTACAATAATGTAGCATCATTCCTCTATCCTTGAAGATGTTCTCTAACATAAACAAAAATTATCAAGATTCTGGTTCGTAGGGCCGGCCCATATACAGTAGTCTCTAAAGTATAGAATGCATGATATTGATATATCATATTATATATATATATATATATATATATATATATATACATACATATATACATATATATGTATGTATATGATGAAGGTGGAAAAAGAAGTCACTGGTCTTGAACATAGTCGGCCGTAGTTTTGTGATTAATGCCCGTGCTGAAGTTCAGACCTAGAGAGAGAGAGAGCTTCTTCTTGCATCTTTGTCAATCTGAGTGATGAAAGGTTCGTAATCAGTTCGTGCCTCCCAACTTCCTTCCATCGGCTGTTGCTGCATAAATGTTCTAGTTTCATTTGGAGTTTTGCTTTCTGGAACCAGTCTTCTTCCTTGAGGAAACTCAGATTGACAAAGATGCAAGAAGAAGCCCTCTCTCTAGGTCTGAAGTTCAGCACGGGCGTTAACCACAAAACCACGGCCGA
>NC_134778.1:85407424-85419924 GCF_046742065.1 Oratosquilla oratoria
AATCCCTTCGGGCTGCGTCAAATTATTTCTCATACATAATTCCTCACCCCCCATCCCCCATCTACTCCCCGTAATGCATCACAGCATCATCCATACACAACCCTTCTCCATTCATTCCTATCTTTTGTCCTCTCTCGTCCTTTACACATACATATATTTACATATATTCATATACATGCATACACACACACACACAAATATATATATATATATATATATTATATATATATATATCCTTCCGTGCATACATATACATACATACATACATACACATATGGACACATATATACATAATACATACATATACCAAAGGCTTTTTTCTCCTTAAAATGGATGTAGCCAAAAAACAAAGGCATAAAAACCACTCGCAAATATTGTATCCCCAACATACTCCACTCCCATCCACCCTTTTCCTCCCTCTTACCTTGGCACCTCCTGGATGACTAGTATTCCCTGCATCTCGCCCACATACATAATACATACATACATACATACATACATACATACATGCATGCGCAATAAAAATAGAAACATTTGCTCACAAATGCAAGATGAAACCACATACATTGCTGTTACTCTTGCATATATACATACACCTATATATATCTATATACACACGTACACACCATCCTTTGTACCTAATAGTGGTAAACAGCATTCTTGATTGAGCGGATAATCTTTATGAACAATAATAACTAATTCCATTTAAATGACTGCAAACATCATTCTTATTTTATTAAACGGCATAATGTCTATGAATAATAAATTGTTCATCTGCAATGCATAATTCTAATTTCTTGCTTTCGTCTACATTTCTTATTGAATGTCATATGAATATATTATATTTTCACCATTCTAGATTCCAAGTCACTAAGATTTATATTCTTCCTTTAGCTTTTTCCAAAATATTCCAACCTGTAATCCTACTTTTGTAACCTCTCATCATTTCATATTTCTTATTCAGAAGAAGGGGACGACAACCTGTGGAATAACTCCGAGTAACAGCAGACAAAATCCTGCTGAGTAACCCTGAGTAATATCGGACAACAATCTGCTGAGTAACCCCGAGTAACAGCAGACAACAACCAGCTGAGTAACCCTGAGTAACAGCAGAGGACAATCTGCTGAGTAACAGCAGAGGACAATCTGTTGAGTAACAGCAGACAACGACCTGCTGAGTAACCCAGAGTAACAAAATCTTTTCTCATAACAACTTTTGTCTTTCGAGACTCTTTGATCCCTATTATCTGACATTTTTCCTTCAACGTCCAGCACTCTTCTTCTTCGGCGGCCTCGTCTTCGCTTCCCTCGCCTCTCTCACACATAACACAAAAGGGGGAAGAGCGCCTTTTTCTTTAATAAATGCGAGATGCATTAGCGCTTGAACACTAAAGGACTTTTGATTTCACATGTAATTTAAGGTTCCTTCAGATTTTTTTTTCTTTCCTTCAGCGTTTCCTCAACACCTGAACAACTTTCCATAATCATTAAGTTTTGCCATTTCCCTCCCAAAATGTTCACTGCGTAACGCAGGTACAGGGCAATACGAGAAGAGACCACAAGGAGGCTTTCAAGATTATTTCATTTCCACTAGTTCCCCCTCTTTCATCAGCCCCTCTAGATTTTAAAGCCGCTTTTCCTTTCTCGTATCATCATGCATTTCTCATTTACTTAATATTATCATCTTTGCAAATGTACAAGTTCAAAGATTTCTGCACTGTCTACGGAATATGCCAAGAATATTCTGCAACATTTCTTGTTTTTGCAATTATAGTTAATCATTATCATTTATCACCTTGGCAGCTCACATAATCTGATCACATACCTATATAGTATGTAAGAGAATGTGTGACTTCTTTCTCGTTCTATCTCATTCTCTTACTCTCTCCCTTTCCTTTTTTTTTTTTTTTCTTTTTGGGTGAGGGCTGTAAGACCGATTTGGAAAAAATAGACGAAAGCTCTCTGTCATCACTTTATTAATTTTATTGGTGGTTATTTCTGCATATTTAGAATCACGAGTTCACAATTTCACATCACTATATATATATATATATATATATATATATATATATATATATATATATATCATAAATATAATGTTTGCATTGCAAGAAGTGCATCGTGGTTCAAAAATTTTGCTCGTCACTATAAATCTTGACTAAAATAAACAGAACTGATCTCTTGATAACCGACGGTCCATGTTTTTATATTCTATGAAATATTTCCTGCTTTTACCTGGATATTTTAATCTCAATATCTCACTCTCCATCTTATCCACGGTCTTATGATCTTATCGATTTGCAGATTTTCCATTTCTGTTCTTACGTCTACACAAAGCAAAACACCTTCTTTTATTTCTATTCCGTCTGCTAAAAATGTGACATATCACCTCCTTTCTCTGTTTATTCAAAGGAGAGACAAGATACACAATAATCATGACTAAAGCGTAACAGGAATTTGACATACAAAGGACATGGATATGAATACAGACGGATCTGAAGAAGCGAGTTTTTTTTACCCTTGTGAATACTTTCCACTTTAATTTCTATTCTCTTATGAATATATAATTTATTATTCTGTCTGGCGCCAGCTGATTTCGTCCAGTTAAGGTACATTCTTCAGGACTGGAATGGGTTGAAAACTAACTTAATACATACTTTAATCAACCTGCATCGACGTGTATGACGCTTCTCTGTCTACCGACAAGCAATTTCATTCACCCAAGAGGAACCTACTGTCTTCCAAAGAGGCTCAAAAGAACTCCACTCAGCCCGTCCCAATTAAGGCCTGGAAAAAACAGCGTTCGGGCGTTTGAAATCTCAACTCTTTCACTGTCAAGATTAATTAAATTTGTATTCTGGCTGTCAACAGAGGATTTTATTCAGCCAAAGGAAACCTCTGACAGTCTAAGGGTTACTGAAGACCTTTGTTTTCTGTCAAAAGTGACCTTTAAGCTTTATGGTGGCTATTTTATCTAGAGGTAGTCCCCGACCGTTAAAGGGTTAGTTATCAAACGAATTTTTCGCAGGGGGGAGTAACAAGGTAGATGATAAAAATCTCAAATATCTAAAGATGAAGATCATTTCAACTCCAGTCAAGTTCTCTAACAACTCGGCCACTAATCATCTATTGCTATTAATCTCGCAAAGTTAATGTAAATGCTACACATCACATAAGAAATTTACATCTCAAATAGAACCAAGTTGCACAAAAAATTAATAAATGTAAAAAAAAATATTTTCATTATTTACATTACTTTCACGATCATCACCATCAACGCTTTCCCTCATTTCAAACTGGACAAACCTAGGTTTAAAAAGGAAACAGGCAACAACTGGTTTACCAACGGCGTGGTTAACGAATGGAATAGACTTAGTATGCATGTATTGACCGCTGAAACAGTTAGTTGTTTTATAAGAAGATTAGATAAATCTATGGATAGGAACGAAAGGTAGTAAGGGACTTGGAACTGTTTAGTGTAGGCCTTATGGTCTCTTGCAGTCTCCTCCATTCTTAGGTTCGTATGTTGTCTCCTTCTCTCTTATTATGTTCTCTTTTATACTCGTGTATCATCACTTGCAGTGGTCAACCCTTCCCTCCTCTCTTTCTTCATCCAGCCATGTTTCTTCATCCCCAGTTCTTCTCTTCCTGTACTCCTCTCTCATATACCAAACAATATTCTCCTCGAGAATCTCACTCTTCCACTTCATATCATATGTACACACATTTCTCGGTCGCTCCTTTCCATTTCCAGGGTTTCTTTTGCAACAACGAAGGCGGGCGCAGTTGCTGCCCCATACAATCCGTTTGTGTTGCAGATCCCCTTTCCCTTGCATTTTCTGTGTCCACACATCACTCTTTGTTTGCTCGTGTAGTCGTCCGTCAGTTTATCTTTCAGTCTGACCATATACCTCTCACTATATATCTCACATTCTCTCACACTCTCTTTTACATCCTCTTAGAACCTCTAACGCCCTCTCGCTCGCTCTCGCATCACTCTTACTCTCTCTTTTTCTTATGTCTGTATGTCTGTGTCACGCGCGCACACACACACACACACGCACACGCACACACACATATACACACACACAATTCCCACTCCTTTTCCTCTTCTCCCTCTCCCTGTTTCACTTGCTCTATCCTCTCTTTCTCCCTACTCTCGCATTTTCTCTTTTCCCTCTCTTTCTCGAGAGCATACACTAAGTGTATGGGTAAAGAAATAAAATGAAAAAAAAATCAGTGATAATTCGTATTTGGCTAACATGGAGGAAATGTGTTCAACTGGTGTAATGATACGCGAGGACACTAATTGTGTTCAATATTCATACGAAAGCAGGAGAAATGGGGTGAACTGATTATTGGAATGACGAGTAAATCGTTTTGAAAATATGACATTATGATTTTGACTCGCTTTTGCTGACACATGAAGGAAACCAACCCCTTAAAGGTGTTGTCACACACTCCGATTATTGGAGAGGATTTGCAGCTCACAGTTCTCGGGAAAGAATCTGATATGCTGAAGGAAAATAATTCTTTCTGATCGAATCAAAAGACATTCTATGTATTTTTGTTGAGAAATTAGTTTGCCATAGTAATTTTACGGCGGAAGAAGTTCAGGAGGTGGGTGGAAGCGTCGATTAATCGGAGAATGGAGAAAATATTGCGTGATAACACCTTAATCCCCGTCCAAACCATTCTACTTCCTTTAAAGCTTCAACCAAAATCTCATCTCACAAATACACATATATACATACATATATATATATATATATATATATATTCGTAGGTGTCAAATAGAACTTGAGATTGACGAGTTAAACACCATATGAGGACGGAGCCTTTATTTGTACGACATTTCGCTTATTACAGCTTTTTCAAGTACAAGTTGAGATACATATGCTTGAAATTAAGTAAGGGGAAAGGAGGGAACGTGGAGAGAAAAGAAGGGGGGAAGGAAGAGGAGGAGGAGTAGGAGGTGGAGGAGAGGAAGAGAAGGGGGGGACTGAACACTGGGAAAGGTTGAGAATGCTGGCCCAAACGTCCAAGGGCGAAATGTTTTTTTTTTTGCTGGCCATGGGTATAAGGGGAATTATGTGGGGCGAGATGTTAAACATGCCCCTGTTTTGTTCAATAGTGTTCGTTCCTTGAATGATCGCTGCTTCTAAACACTTCCTGCGGATTTTGTCTAGTTCTCGTATCAGCAGCTCTGCATTCTTCCAGTCCATAAGATGGTTTTCCTTGTTTCTATGTGTCACACATACTGTACATTGGTGGTGACATCATGCCTGAGGTCGTAACGGTGTTCACGTATTCATGTATTCAGGTCGCGTGACGTTTCTCCGATGTAAACTTTATCACATCCTGAACACGGAATACGATAAACACCGGCTTTGGTGCCCGGTGTTTGGTTGTTGTGTATTTTCGTCTTCGTGATGTCTTTTATCGTCCTGCTTGTCTGGCACACTACTTCCAAGTTGGTGGTTCTTAAAATATGTGTCAGGTTGGTGGCAACGTCGCTGGTTGGCAACACGAGACGTCTTGTTGTGCTGTCCTGCTGCCTACGGCTTTCCCGAATCTTAGCGGCCTGCTGTCTGCAATTATCTAAAAGAAATTCTGGAAATTTTAGTGTTAAAAAGGTCTCTTTAATAAACTTGCACTCTTCTTCTAAGTATTTTGTACTGCATATCCTAAATGCCCTAAGGAAAAAGCCTATTACTACTCCTCTCTTGGTCCTTATATCATGGTGGGAGTAGAAATGAATTAAATCATTTTTGTTGGTGGGCTTTCTATACACTTTGAATTCAGGCATGATGTCACCACCAATGCATGTGTGACACATAGAAACAAGGAAAACCATCTTATGGACTGGAAGAATGCAGAGCTGCTGATACGAGGAACAGACAAAATCCGCAGGAAGTGCTTAGAAGCAGCGATCATTCAAGGAACGAACACTATTGAACAAAACAGGGGCATGTTTAACATCTCGCCCCACATAATTCCCATAATACCCATGGCCAGCAATTTTTTTTTTTTTTTTTTTTTTATTATATTTAAACCATTTTCGCCCACGGACGTTTGGGCCAGCATTCTCAACCTTTCCCAGTGTTCAATCCCCCCCTTCTCCTCTCCTCCCCCTCCTCCTCTTCCTTCCCCCCCTTCTTCTTTTCTCTCTCCGTTCCCTCCTTTCCCCTTATTTAATATCAAGCATATGTATCTCAACTTGTACTTGAAAAAGCTGTAATTAGCGAAACGTCGTACAAATATAGGCTCCGTCCTCATATGGTGTTTAACTCGTCAGTCTTGTCGGCAACTGCCACTTTCATGAAAAAAAGAAGAACTCGAGATATAATAATCATAATACACAGTCTGTTTTTTTTTTTTCTTAGTAGAGATAATTATTGACAATAGTTTCATCAAATGTAACTGTTCTTCTAGCCTCACCTCAAACAGAATCGTTCCCTGTATTATAACAGGTTAGATCTCTTTCTCTGTCACTCTCTGATCAGAGTGACAGATGAGTAGCCACCGGTTGTTAGCTCTCCTTGTATGAAAATTTGTTGTAAAGACGGGAAAAGTTGATAGAGACCATGGGCTGGATCGAATACCAGCCCCTTGGGTCTGCATCTCCAGACAGAAATGAGGGTTGTTACGAGGTTTAACGATAAGCAGTGGGGAGAATATGCTCTCCGACGCCCATCTAACACGACCTCCACGTGTATGCTCTTATTTATTGCACATCCTTTTTCTAATTTGGGCTTAAACCCATGTCTATCTATTTAAATACCAAGGGTTTTTTCTTCCTTACATGAGAGGTAGAGGTAGCAAAGTCAAAAGGTAAATATCCACTCCCACCCACTCCACTCCCATCCACCTTTTCCTCCCTCTCATTTTAGCTCCTCATGGATGACGGGTTATCCCTGTCTACTGCCCACTGCCCTGATGGGATGGGGAGAGGAATTTCGGTAAAGTTTGCATCGGTGCAGAATCTTTGTATATATATATATATTTTTTTTTCCTGGCGGACACGTCTCGAAGGAAAGGGAGAGTCTTGACGAGATCAGATGCAAATGCGATTTCATACTCGAAGAAGCAATGCAAATAGAATTACACCATTGTACCGGAAAGCACATTTCCTCAGAACATCTAAAGTGTCCGTTTTTTCCAGCTGGGTAAACAAGAAGACAGCAAAAGAAAATAGAGCCTGAGGGGAAAATGCAAAAATAACTGCATTATATCTAATAATTTTGTTGATATGAACGACTGTGATATTGTCAGAAGTAACACTAACACAGAATTTCAAGTAGAAAAAGACAATAAACGAAGAATACGACTACAAAACAAGGTGCAAGTGATGACATTATTATGCTAAGATATACTCGTACATCTCGGACCTTTTAGTATTGATTATATCAGATAAGAAAAGAGGTTCTGTAGCTAAACGGTCAAATATATTATGTAGATTTTTTTTCGTGGTTTATCAGAAGATTTTATGGAAAATCTGATTGACGCAAATATAAAAACAAAATAGGGCCTGATAACGATCTAATACACCACGCTGCAAAGCACAACGATAAACTTGTGGCTGACACCGCCCATGACTGACCGCTACAAGACAGCGCCATACCGTCCATAGTGTACATTATCAACTCAAATTAGTCTAGTCCTAAAATTAGCACAAACTCTCTATTGTCAAAGTATCACTGCATCACTGTTAGCTCAATAAACTATTATTACTATTGCTATTACTATTATCATCACTTCTCTCTATTATCATGATTATTACCATTATCTTTATTATCATTATCACCACCATCATTACTATTATCATTATAGGAAACAAATTTGTTCCATTGGTGTCCTATAATTTTCATTACTGTCAGCCCTTCTATATGACGTCAGAAGTATTAGATAGCAACAAAGTAAAAGAAATGAAATGGTACAAGGTTGTATAATTATATAGCGTACGAACAAGGATACGCGGCAAATAACCCAATCGTATTCAGTCATATTTCAGATTGCAAAAATATGCACCAGGAGGTGCCAAGATAGGAGGGAGGGAGGAGGGTGGAGGGGAGTGGAATATATGGGAAATGAAATGGGTGGGAGTGATTTCTATGCCTTTTTTCTTTATGGCTACCCCCGTGTAAGGGGGAAAAAGCCTTTGGTATATGTATGTATGTATGTATCTATGTATGTATATATGCGTTTTTCATCAGTGGAGTAAAATGTGTGGATTTTGTACGTCCGTCTCAACATATATACGCCCAGTTTCCAGGCGCTTAGATGAACTAACAAGATTCACTCACTCTGCTGGATCTTGAACCTCATGTAGATTCTGGTCCGCCAACAAGAACACTCCATTATATTATCATTGGATTTCTGTATATGAATTAGCAATTTCCCCCGAGAAATATTCCCATATCTAAATTCTAACTATATATCTGTGGGGAGAGAAGTCGACAATGGTTGAAGCATTTAGCAATTTCCACCAAGAAATACTTCCGTATCGACACTGTTGCCTTGTTTGTACGCCGGTTCCATAATGATGAAAACATCTAACATACGCCTCGTCTTTTTTTCTAATCACGCTGAGTAATTCTTACTGTCCCCACTACAATGAAAATAACATTCACAGCTCTTAGGGTAGATGGAGTCTAAAGCATACGTTTCCACCATGCTGGTAGATTAGGCTGAGGCACTTGGTCTGTTTGTTCACAGATCACTCCCACAAACGTAACCGCTACGTTTCACGACCTTTGTCGTTTACTCTCTAGCTCAGTTGTTCTCAACCTCTTTTCACTCCATTCCCCCTTTCATGAATTCTTAACATCCGAGGGGCTTCCCTTCATTTTTCTCCCAAATCCTAGACCACACAAAAGGAAAAAAAAAAGAAAAAAAGAAAAGAAAAATCTCTCTCTCTCTCTCTATTCTCTCTCTCTCTCTCTTCTATATATATATATATATATTATATATATATATATATATATATATATATATAAAGAAATTGCAAAATACAATAAGGCCTTAGTTTATACTATGCAATTCCATGTCCCCTACCACCTACCATCCCTATCCACAAATTTATCTAATCTTCTTTTAAAACAGTCAATAGTTTCAGCGCTCACTACATGGTTACTAAGTCTATTCCATTCGTTAACCACTTGGCAAACCAGTTGTTGCCTATTTCCTTCTTAAACTTGTTTAACCCCTTTCAGTTTTTATCTTCCTACGAAAAGATTTCAATTAAATTCGATATTTCACTTAACTTCTCCACAACATGAAATTCAAAACAAATCGCCATAGTTAAGGAAACCAATCAGTTACGCAAGCTAAGATCACCGAATAGCAAATATCACATGACTTTGTTCTCACTCTCCCACACAATAACGAATCAGAGTTGTTCTTTTTTGTTGTTGTTGTTGTTGTATAGTTTGTTTGCTTCTATTATTCACTTACAGGGGATTTTATTCAGGTTAGAAAAAATCAGCAGAAAATGAGTAACAAATATGATCATTTTACGAATTAAACATGGCATAATTATACCGTAGATTTTTTCTTGTTTCCCACGTAAGGGGAACACCACTTTTGTATACATACACTTACTGACCATATATATCTATTACCATTGGATCTCCTTACAAGGTAACGGTAATACAATCGTTGCCACCCAGAAGTATGTCTCCTAATGCATGCTCGAAATCAAAAGAAAATTAAACACCATCCATTTCTCTACGGTGTACCTATTATACTAATATTCTGTAGCTGGCCATCACTTCTCTATTTATGAATTCATAAAAAAACAGCATAGATACCTATCATACATACTAATATTCTGTAGCTTCCCATCACTTTTCTATTTAGGAGTTTATAGAAAAACAGCATAGATATCAAATAAAGTAAAAACTGTACATTGCGTAAAATCTGTAAAATCATATTCATCATTATAACCTTCACCAACCAAACGCACAAACACCGAGTTCTCTCTTTCTTGTACACTCTAATTCTGTAAACACACATACATATGCACTAGATAGGGAGATAAATAGAAAGAGAGAAGATAGAGAGAAGATAGAGAAAGAGAGAGAGAGAATGGAGAGAGAGGGGAGAAAGAGGGAGAGAGAGAGAAGAGAGAGAGAGAGAGAGAGAGAGAGAGAGAGAGAGAGAGAGAGAGAGAGAGAGACGTACATGAATCACTGCAATATAGACTTGCACAGATGAGACTTGGAAAACTTCTCTTTCAGTCAACCTTAGTATCTCTTGCACTCGTGAATAGAGTGATGAGTTTCCTCACAAAGGGAGATGAGGAGAAACATTTTGCCGTCGTCCTCTGAGCTCTATAGTGTCTCCGTAAACAAGGAAACATGATCCTCGACATATCCCGGTGTGTAATATTTTTGTATTTGTGAACAATTACAGAGGAAACTCCTAGATAAAAGAAAATCTTGCTTACTTTGCTGCTTGTGGATTTTTTCCATTTACATTCAAATTGAAATTTTTGTACAAAAACCTTTGTGACAACCTTTGTAAACATGTTATCATAGCGTTAAATTTAATCTTCCCGAAATGTATCTCCGTGGCTCAACTTATAAATTCAAGATCGAGAAATGAACAAGAGAGGCCAACATCATCTTATCAATAATATGTATTTTGCTTACAAGTCAAAATGCTCAGAAGCATGAATACTAATTTAAAGCCCTTTGATAATTCCTGGTTTGCTTAAGCCCCCGTCTACATTTCAGAAACAAAAGTAATTAGTCCATACAATTAAGGAGACTGAGAATTGCCATGTGCATTTATGGAATTGAGTATTTAATACTGAAACACATGTTCGAAAAACGCAAATTAGGAAATTATACTTACAGACGTCAGTATTCTAATTACATTCACTCGTTCATACCTGAAAGAAAAAGAATTTTTTAAAGAAATAAACATGACCACGACACATAATAACAAACATAAATGAATAACAAATAAGCGAAGATAAATAAACAGGAATAAACAAAGTGTTGTGTAAAATCGCTTCGCCCAAGACGAACTACGAAAACTATTGAAAATGTAAAAAAAAAAAGAAAAAAAAAATCCCATAAGGTAAAATTATCTGACATATTCCTTAATGATAATAAAAAGTAATAAGGTCATGGAGAGATGCTTCAGCCACTACGCGTTTTACTACCCGAGAGATGCTTCAGCCACTACGCGTTTTACTACCCAAGACTTGATGTAGCGTCATTGCTGTTTGATGAGTCGGATGATGTGCCTCCTCGCTTTGCTTGTGGAAAAGGAAGGGGAAGGGAGAGGGGGGGGTTTATGTGGTATATCTTTTTAGGTTCAGGGGAGAAACGCGAGTGCAGAGTTGTGTTTCTTGTAAACACAAGCAATCATGTTCGTATTGTCAGAGAAGAATGTGTCTATTTCCCCAATTTGGGATGAGCTCTAGGCAATTCCAGTGGATGATGGAATGTATTGTTAGTTTGGCTTGATAGGATATGGATGTCGGTTTAGATTCTGTATCAGTGTAGGCTTATTTTTTTATGACACCTTTGCTATTCTATGTGCTGCAATGAGTCCGTTCTGGGTTTATCATACTTCATCGACACTCTTAACCTAATATCTACAAATTATATCAAGCTTAGATACGAATGATTAAGATGCAATAGGACAGAATTTGTCGGATACTATGAAATGATATCTTGTTTACCATAAAGAAACATGGGATAACCTGATTTAATTTTGGCGGAATTATTACGAGCCATTAAATATAGTTAAAGCAAAAGTGAGTATTATATACCGATTGAAATTTCTATTGAGTTATAGAAAATAATAATGAAAACTACCGTTCACCGATGTTGATACATATATACAGGCCATGTGCAATTGCTTTTATATTTTCTTAAATTAGTCCATATATACAAACAAAAACAGCAGCACAAATAGCAGCATTAACAGCAGTAACAACAACAGCAGCAAGAACAACAAGAGGAGTCACAGCAACAACAGCAACGAATCGATTAGCGGATTGATCTGAACGCTGCTTCTCATGGTGTTGACCCGGGTTCGAGTCCAGCCTCTTCCTATGACTACCCACGAAGTCCGAGCGTACAGGGTAAAGGTCAGAGATAAACATCACCTAGTGTAAGCTCCTCAGCCTTTCTATCAAGCGACGAGTACCTGTTTTCATCATCCAATACCTTCATCTCCGTAGTTCCCTCTCGGTTGAGAAATTGATGAACTACTGATCTTGATTCCAGCGCATCTCTGATCATTAAATCACTAGTAATTAGATTTTAATTAATCTAGCGTCCCTCTGTTTGCGTAGGCTTAATCAAAACCGCCTTTAATCTGAGGACGTCAGAAAGATTAGTGACATTTTTCTAGCCCGGATCATGTGAACACATTATGTCAAGGAAAAAAAATCAGAATGTGTGATTCACTTGTACGGGTCCAATGGTTCATAAGATGTGGCTATGTGGCAATAATGTGTGTGTGTGTATGTGTGTGTG
>NC_134778.1:85422424-85457424 GCF_046742065.1 Oratosquilla oratoria
AACTGGGACACTCTATCAGAAAGGGTCGTACTGTAAAGGGCCATTTACACTGTCAAACAGTTTGACAAACCCGGTTTGTCAGACAAGTGTTTGAAGTGATGTTTGACCGTGTGAATGGGGTATTTGGTCGTCAAACACGTTTGTCGAACGTGTTTGACAACCAATTACCCTATTCACACGGTCAAACATCACTTCAAACACTTGTTTGACAAACCGGGTTTGTCAAACCGTTTGACCGTCTAAATTCCCCTTTAGGGGGACTAAGCAGTCATCACAGAATGGCTGCGCTTCCCGGGACATGAGGTATCCATGTGTGAGACGTGCGCGACCCGTTCGTAGACGGGTCAAGGCAGTCTCTGAGCGGCGTCCTTGCACGTGTTCGTATGCCCACGGACGAAATGCTAAAGGGGATGGGTGTTACATCTTGGTGGTGGCTATCCAAGTCTCCCACCTGTTCTCCCAACTGGCAAGAACTGTTGCTCGTATAGCGGAGTACATGTCGAAGGATGGGATGAGGTTGGAAAGAGCAATACGATTTGCTGTCTCTTTAGCCAGCTTATCGGCCTTTACATTCCTCGGAATCCCCACATGTGCTGGGACCCAGCAAAATCCAACGTTGTAGCCTCTACGTTGGAGTAGGTAGAACCACTCAAATACTGATAAAACATGAGGATCAAGGTAAGAAGGAGTAAAATGTTCCATGGGTGGGATAATACTACGAGAGCCAATAAAAATTGTAAAAGATGAAACGGGAAGGGTAAAGATGATTCTTCAAGCTAAGATAATGGCAGATAACTCTGCCGGAAAAACCGAAGCTACGCTGGGGCGGTTACCCACCTGAACAATTGTCACCCCAGTACGCCGAATATCAACAGTGGAGTAAAGATTAGGTTAAGTTAGGTTAGGCTAGGTTAGACTAGGTTAGGCTAGGCTAGGGTAGGTAGGTTAGGCTAGGCTAGGTAGGTTAGGCTAGGTTAGGTTACGTTGAATGGGGGTTATGCTTATTGTCATCAACTTATACAACCGAAGAATCGTAAACCCAGGATAAACCACATGATGAATTATCACCCTAGGATGGCCCACATGAAGAATTGTCACCCTGTCGAAGTCTGGGGTGACGATTCTTCATGTGATTCACCGCCTCGACCGAATGAAGGGAATATAATACTATATCCGACCCCAGCATCAGACCTGGACCCGTCTGTAAATACTGGGGTGGAGTTGGAATGTGTGGAACAATGTTCTAGGAATAGTTTATGGTACTCGTAATCTGGTAAGACAAATTTTTGGGAATATCAGGGTTGCAAACAGTAACATTAAGGAATAGCCAGTAATCAATTCTAGGAAATTGATAGAGACGTACAGAAACTGAAGGTACATTTAATGTTGTCATGGCAGATGCTGCCCTGAAGCCGAGAGATTTAGGGAACCTTGGGCGAGATGTACATAGCTATGAGCGTGAGTCTTGGGATACTAACCTACAGGAAACTGACTCAGGGAGACGCTGAACTCTATATCAGCACCTCAGCAATAAGGATTGGCGACGCAAGTCCAACGGAAGGACGCCTGCATCCACCAGCACGCTTGGTATTGAGGATGAGCGGAATGCACCAGTTGCTAAGCAAACACCGGCATGAAGTACAGATTTCAACACACGAAGCCGAACTTCAGTAGCAGATGAGTAGATTTCACAGCCGTACTCCAACTCTGAGAGGATAAATGTTCGGTGTAATAGGAGGAGGGTCTGTCTGTCAGCCCCCCAAGAGGTATGTCCTCTAATATAGCTTTCATACAAGCTGCCTTAATATAAGGTGAGGTACCCAAGTCAGGTGGTTTTCAAATATTAGTCCTGGGTAGCGAGTTTCCTCTACACAAGGGATTCTTCTTTCATATAGACATACATCTAGATCAGGATGAACACCACGGAGGCAGTAAAAGCGTATGGCCGCAGTCTTTGAAGCAGAGAAACAAAATCCTCGACTTGTGACCCACTCAGAGATCAGATTAACTATTAAATGCAGTTTTATCTCAATTAATGGCGTCCGTGCTGCAGGGGAGATTGATAAGTCATCGACATATAAGCTGCCACGAACTCGTTCTGGTAGCAGATCGATGACACTACATATGGCCACAGCAAAAAGTGTCACACTACGTATATTCTCTTGTGCTACGCCGCGCCGTCTTCAAGTGAAAGAGCTTCATACGGAGCGCTCCCAATTTACACTCGTATAAAACGATGAGACAAAAACTCTTGAATAAAAACGGGGAGTCTGCCACAAAGGCCGTGCTCGAATAGGTTTTTTTAGAATGCCGTGGTGCCAGGCTGTGCCGTATGCTTTTTCCAGGTCAGAGAATATGATAATGTGATATTGATTTATTTCCGAAGGCTTCGTAAATAGAGGTTTCTAGGGGCAAAAGGGCATTAGTTTTGAATTGCATTTTATGATATCTACATTGTGCAGGCGATATGTACTAGGGTTTCCAAAAGTAATGCCACCCATTTTCTTTTCACTCGTAGCTCAAAAAGTTGAAGAGCTACGTGTACGGGGGTAGCACTACTAAAACAAACTGATAATTTTGCTTCAGAATTTATTTCTCCACGTAATCATCTTCCTCCTCAATACACTTTCACCAGCGATAAACATGGGCCTATGCATGGCCGTAAGGATCGCAGTTTGTCATTCACATCACTGTCGTAACTCCGGAATCGACAAACCCATCTCCTAACCGTGCTGATATCAACTGACTAGGCTCCGCAAAAATTCACCAAGCGCCGGTGAATGTTGATTCGTTCCACTTCTACGTGCTTTTGACGCACGTCCACGACAGAAGTTACCTTATTTGACTATTATACCGTCAATATCTGCAACAGAGAAATGAAAATTTCAGGCTATGAGCGCGAAGCTTTAGTCATCGTAATACCATAAAAAAAAACTCTGATCCCTTGGTGCAAAATAAAAAATAGAGTAACACAATATCCTGACATATGTCATATTTTCCAGTTGTTTACAGATGCAAAGGGCTCAGGATATGGGGAGATAATTCGTTGCCAACCGATGGGCCTTTCCAGGTTTTGGGATTGGCATCATTACAGCAATACCCCAAGAGTAAGGAAAGTCTTCGGTGTTTCTTATAAAGTTGAAGAGGTCTAACAAAAAGAAATACGCCTTATCTGCCATGTAATGTAGTAAGGCATATGGGATGTCATTAAGGCCTGCTGACGAATTGCTGCATTGTGACAGATGTCTTTAATTCGGAGATGGAAAAGGGCACATTATAAGATTCACTCTTAATGGAGGCAAGTTTAATTCCACAACATTTTAAATGGCGTCAGAAAGGCTTATAAAGTGATCTGCAAGCATATTAGCAACTTCTTTGGGATCGGTTACCGACCGAACAGCATGTGGTAGCACGGGAGGGGTGGAAGGTGAAGAATTTCCAGGGATCTTGGAAAAATTATGTCTCGTCAGTCAAAGCCGCAGACAAGGTACCTTGTCCCCAAGGGGGCCACTCGTTTTAAAAACCGCTCCCTCTTGATGAGAATGTTTGTCCGCAGCGGAGTTAAGAGCTCCCTCCACAACTCATCTCAGGCCAGACACCCAACCATCCATGGTGGTCCCTCTGGTGGGTGGCACCGTTGGCCCATACAGGTAGCCTAGCTCTGGGAACCTTTTAGTATGATCCCTAACTGGCGACCTTGCTAGTATGGGTAACCCCCCCCCAGCACAAGTTGGGTGGAGTAGTGGCCGAAGTCCCCTCTAGCCTCGCTCGCCAGATCATTGGGACACGCAAGCGCCTCCACCGCGACAAGGTGGTTCCCGTTAAGGGGGCAGAGAGAACGATAAAGAGTGAGAAAAATCAAGAGAAAGCGAGAGTGCGAGTGGAAGAGAGTAAAAGAGCGAGAGCGGGTTAGCGAGAGTGGGAAAGTGAGAGTAAGGGAAAAAGAGTGGGAGGAAGAGAGGCGTGCCACGTTTGTTTAAGTAGTAGTCATGGGGAGAAATGTTGGCATGGCTCTGTGAAAGCGGTTCAAAAAGACTAGGGGAACGGGAGCGGAAAAGAGAGAAAGGGTAAACAGGGGATAGCGTAAAGTAGAGGTTGGACAGGGAATGGCAAGACACTAAGGTGTTGACGCAAGGTAAAAGGGAGTGGAGAATAATTTAGGTCAGAAAAGAGGAGGATCAAGATGAGTGGGTGCGTATATGCTTGTCTGTGTGTTTTTTTTAACCGGCCACGCTATGGAACCAAAGGTCTCCTGTCGACACATTTTGCCATTGTAAAGGAAAAAAACGGATAACTATGGATATATGGTTCAATTCTTGACATCTAGTTGCAGTAGCTCCTTGTTGTTATTCATTTATTAGTTTCGTAATGATGTGAAGAACGAGAAAAAATAGTCCTTTCCTTCCCTAGGCTAAGAGAATCTCCTCTAATGTAAATGTATGAGTAGGCAATCTTAGTTTGCACAAAAAGGTCCCCAAAGCTATCAGTTTGTATACATAATCCAGTCTATGATTTCTCTCCTTCTTCGATTTGTAAGCGTGCCCGTTGTGGACAAAGCTTTATTGTGCCCACTGGACTCTCCGTGTGGTGCTCCAGCGTACTCATAAAAACGAGGTCGACTGAACAGACCATATGAGCATAAGAATAAAGGAGACTATAAGAGGCCATTACTCCTACAGTAGGCAGTTACATGTCCCTTACCTATGAAATTATCTAATATTCTCTAAACAACCAATAGTTTCATCGTTCAATACATGGTTACTAAGTCTACTCCATTCGTTAATCACTCTACTGCCAAACCAGTTCTTGCTTATTTCCTTTTTAAATCTAAAATATGTCCAATTTAAATCCATTACTGCGTGTCCTACCCTGCTGTGTTAATACGAGGACATTGTATCACCCTTGTTAAAGCCTTTGAACCATTTGAAAACCTCTATTAAATCGTCCTGTACTGTACGTCTTTCCAGAGGGAATATTTGTGCACAGAAAATAAAGGATAGATAAAGGATAAAGAGGATAAAGGAAGGAAAAGAGGAGGAGGAGAAAGACTGGTATTTTGTCCCCAAGAGTTCACCACCGCTTCTAGCCTTGAGGACAATACGGTTCGTGTAGCCCGTGGGAAGGTAGTGGGGGGGGGGTCAACATGAGGTCCCTCAGCTGTGGAAATACTGTGGCTTGTAGCTTCATTCCAGAAAATGTGCATCTTTTGAGTGGGTTGTAGTTTGGGGACAAGGCCCTTCTATTGAAGGACATTGTGGAGAAAAGATGAGGGTGGTTGTGTTGGTGTTCTCCTTGAACGAGATGTAATGAAGTCGTTGTTTGAGATGGAAGGTGACAAAGCAGGAGGAGTAGTAAAAAGGAGTAGAAATGAGAAGGAGGTGGAGGAGGATGGAAGGAGAAGAAGAAGGAGGGGAATATGAGGAGGAGGAGGAGGAGGAGGAGGACGAGGAGGTGGAGGAGATCGGAGGAATAGTAGAAAGGAGGAGGAGGTCGGAAGACGGAGGAGTAGAAAGGAGGAGGAGGAGGGGAGAAGGAGGAGGAGGAAGAGGAGAGGGAAAAACAGGAGCAGCAGCAGGAGTGGCAAGAGGATTAGTGGGAGGGAGGAGATGGAGAAGACGGAAGATAAGGAGTGGAAAATGGAGGAGTTTCATCTGGAGCAGATGTAGGAAAAGGATCAAAAGGAGAGGGAGGAGGAAGAAGATATAGGTAAGACGGAAGATAATGAGGGGAAAGGAGGAGGAAACCTTTAGTTTTGTTATCTATCGCTCAAAAAATTCTGAGATCGATATGGGCACGATGGAAAGGCCTTCGACAGACTCTTCATGCCTTGTTGCGCTTCGGCTTTCTTCTAGCCTCGCGAGGGCTCCTGGGTACCGAGAAATACTGTACTCTTCTGCGAGTCGAGGAAAAATTTGACTCTCTTTATGGCAATAGCCTCAACCCATCATCCGGAACTGTTGCCGGTTTTTAAGGCGTGAGGGAGATAATCCTTATCTTACGTCCGTCCATGTACCTAGCGTTGGTCCCAGGAATAACTTTAAATGGGAACAAGGTAAAATAATCTACACAGAAGTGACAGATATAAATAGACGGAAAACCACGAGTATAGCGGGCGTATGCGTGCTTCCAGATTTGGACTGCGGAGCCACATGCACTCGCATTATTGAGAACACTGATAACGTCATCATTGAACTCGATGGACTACCAATGTTATTCAAGGGGAGTGCACAGATGATCCTTTGCAGAATGTAACCTCGCACAGCCTCCAACACAAGTAAGCTTTAACCTCGCACAGCCTCCAACACAAATAAGCGTTAACTTTGCACAGCCTCCAACGCAAATAAGCGTTAACCTCGCACAGCCTCCAACACAAACAAGCGTGTACATGACTGCAAGTATAACGTAGCTTTTGAGCACCCTGTCTTTCTGTATCTCCTTACCAAAGGGTAAATAGGTGTTTGCAAGCGGGAAATTTGTTTTCGATCGTCCAGGAATGAAAGACGTAATTAACTTCAGATTGAGTACATTCAGAGCACACGGAGAGAGAAACAAAGACTTCCGGGGATGAAAGAAGAGGTAATAAGTGCGAGATTGACTTTCTTTTCTCTCCCTCTCTTTTTTTTTATGTCTTGTCCCAATGACTAGTTCAAGACTAATCAACCTGATACCTTTCCATCAAAAGTAGTCAGTAATATATTTTTACTGCAGGGAATGAACAGATTACAATCTCTACATGAAGTGAGTGGGACGATTGTCCCAGTAAAGAGGGTACGGTTATTTCTTTCTCATGCCTTCACACACATTTTGTCCCATGAAAAACAAAGAGGAAATGGAAAGAGTATCAAAGCCTGTGGTAAGAAAATAGTAGGAGAAGCAGTATCTAATGAATGAATAAAACCAAATACAGACTAAACGAAACTTGGTAAGAGAAGACGAGGAGGGAAAAGGCTAATAAATAAATAAATAATAAAATAAATATATAATAAATAAATAAATAAATACATTAATAATTAAATAAATAATAAGAATAAGTAAAAACAAAAAAGAGGAACTGCTTAAAAAAACAAAAAAAAAAAAAAAAAAACGTGGAGGGGGAATGTGAACTTACTCTTGAGAATAAAGTATTTATGATGTGGGAGTGTAGACCAGGAAGAGGAGGGGAAGGAGCTAAAAGAGAAACAAGTTAAAAATGCAGGGCTTCCATGGAAGAAAGAATGGAATAGGAAACAAAGTTTTTCGCCTGTTGTTTGCACTCTTTCGAAGAGATTCTAAACTCTTTCACATCGACAGAATTCGACTTCGAGTTATGGTCTGCGTCCTATTCCTTTCGAAATGGTTCTCTGGATTTTATATATTTGTTCTTATTCTGATTTACTTCACATTGTTCCCTTTTTTCTCTTTAAAGTTAATTAAAGAATAAAACGCCAGCCTGTTTGTTAACCCAAACTGGATCTAAACGATTTTCAGTGTACAGGATTCATTTAAAGACCTACCCTCTTCTCTTTTCTTGATCTATTCATATATTCGTACCTCCACCCACGCTAATATCCTGGTAGCGAAATTTAAGATTTCTCGGTTTTCTTTGAATAAAAAATTAACAACGTTGTTGCCACATTGTGTAACCCAAGTGGAAATGTTTTTGATCAAAATCGATGCACAAAAAACAGAAATCCTAAATTTCACAACCCCATCATCAGCCGAATGACATTGCCTGGTATCGATTGTTACAGCGCAAGCATACAAGGGATCATCTAAACATTTGAATGGAGTTTCTCCTCAGTTGAATAAAATCGCCTGATAATAGCTACAATTATTTTATTATATGGAAAACGTGTACAATTGATTCAAAAGTCCTATTCATGTTTGGTTTGCTTGAACGGTTTTTGGAGAGTAGTAATTTAAAACTACAAGAAAACCAACTGTGCATCGTATTACATTAATATAGTTGTATACGAATACGACTTCCTCCTCTACCTTTGTTATTTTCCACATCACTCAAGATATGATTATTTTGCGCACGACTAGTTTTCCATCATCTACAAAGAAATGTGTAAAAGATAAAAATAGATCAAATGCGAACGTGCAAAGAAATTGCGTAAAATATTCATACGAGTAAATAAATAAATAGGTAACTATATATACAAATGTAAGTATATAAATGAATAAATATATAAATGAATACATAAGACATATACAAATACATACATACATATATATATAAATATATATATTATATATATATATATATATATATATATATATATATATATATAAATGGAGAGTATAAGGAGAGGCAAGATAGACGAGGATGGAAGACATTTCCTGTTGTGGCTTACCACCTGGAGGGAAGTTCATTAACAGTCCCTTTCGTCGCTGGCACAACCTTCCTTATCATTCTGCCTCGCACCAAAATGATTCATTTATCTCCGTGGGACCCCGCCGGCAGCAAAAGGGAATGTAGAAAGCCAAAACATTCATCTCCGTGGTGCCCACGCTGGTCCAAAACTTTTCGCCCCTTCTTTGCCGTGGTGTGTCGCTAGTTCATCGTTTTCCGTTCAAACTGTGACGCAAATGAATGCAAACGTTGTGGGGTTGGGGGGGTCAGTGAGTCTAGCAGCTGGAAAGGTAGGCAGGAAGGGAGGGAGGAAGGCAGGGATACAGGGAAGGAGGGAGAGAGAAAGACAGGGTGAAGAGAGGGAGCCATGGTAGGAGACAAGGAGGGAGGGAAGTAGGCATGGAAGAAGGCAGGGGTAGAGGGAGGGAGGAAGGAAAGGAAGGAGGAAGGTAGTGAGGGAGGAAGGTAGTGAGGGAGGAAGGTAGTGAGGGAGGAAGGCAGTGAGGGAGGAAAGCAGGGGGGAGACAGAAAGGGAGGAAGGAAGGTAGGAGGGGAGGGAAGAATACAGTGAGGGAGGGAGGGAGAGAGGGTGGGAGGGAGAGGGGAAGGCAGGACTGGAGGGAGGAAGGCAGGATGGGAGGGAGGAATGCAGGTAGGGAGAGAGGGAAGAAGGGAGGAAAGGAGGAAGGAAGGGAGGAAGAGGCAGGGAAACAAGGAGGAAAGCAGGAAGGGAGGGAGGGAGGGAGGGAGGGAGGAAGGCAGGAAAGGAGGGAGAAAGGCAGGAAGGGAGGGAGGAATGCAGGCAGGGAAGGAGGGTGGGAAGAAGGGAGGGAGGAAGGAATACAGGCAGGGAGGTAGGGAGGAAAGGAGTCAGGGAGGAAGGCAAAAAGGGAGAAAAGAGTGGAGAGAGGAAGGGAGGGAAGAAGTAAGGGAGGCAGGGAAGGAGCGAAGGAGTGAAGGAGACATGAAGGGAATGAGGTAAAGAGGGAGGGAGGGAGGGAGGCAGGGAGAGAAAGAGGCAGGGAGGGAGGGAGGCATGGAGAGAAAGAGGCAGGGAAGGAGGGAGGCATGGAAATGAGGATTGATTGATTGATTTGCATTTTATGGTCCCGCAACATCTATGTCTTTTGACACCGCTTACATAATTTCTAAAAGTGACAAGGATGTTAAACCAAAATTTACATTTTTTACAAAATATTTGGTATTGTAAAATTGATCAATTAATCAATAAAAAAATAAAAAATGCATTTAAATTTTGGTCGTGAAAAATAAGAAATGGCGCGAGTCAAAAACATAGGATAACAGCGTTCAGAAGTGGAGCTATAATTTTTTCTAAAAGGCCAGCGTTCTTTACGAACATGAGTACCTCATGTCCTGGTATGCGCTAGATAGGATTAGGGATAATGGAGTGGTTCCTGTTGTGTGTGGAAACCTTCTGAGGCGTAAAGTTGGAGGCATGTGGCATTCCAGGGCTATTGCAATGAATTGTAGGCTGACAAAACATTGTAAGGACAACGGATGGGCATTTGTCGACAACTGGGATCACTTTTACGGTAAGAATCATCTATATACAAGGGATGGGGTGCACTTGTCACCCAAAGGATTTCGGCTCCTTGCTGAATTCCTTGAGCGAGAATTAAGCATCCTGCATTATTTTTTTATTTTCATTTTATTTATTTATTATTATTATCATTACTATTATTATTATTATTTTACTACGTAGGAGTCGGGAAGGAAGAATTGGAATTTAGTTTAGGCAATAGAAACAGTTCAGACAGGTACTGTGAAACGAATCACTTAAACAGGTGGAGGGAGGATACACTAAAAATTTACTATACAAACAGCACAAACGTAATGAATAAAATTTATTTGCTGCGAGGTAAAGCATGCGTAGAGATAGTTGATATTATAGCTATTATTGAATCCTGGATCAATATGGCTGATAGCCATTTCCTTCCGGAAATCGAGATAGAAGGATATAAGATATTTTTTTATAAGGATAGGGTAGACAGGAGTCTGAGGAGGAGTAGCACTTTTTGTCAAAAACACAGTTAATTGTATTATCAATAATTCGATTAAGGAAGAGGAAAGAACGGAATCTACTTAGGTGGAAATTATAGGCAAGAATAAGAAATGTATTATTGGCGTCCTATATAGACCTCCTAACCTCAGGATTGAGCAGACTGATCCCCTGATTCATGAAATTCGTAGGGCGTCCCAATAAAGAAACGTTTACCTTGCGAGGAGAGGCTTAGGCAACTTAACTTACACTCTCTAGAAAGACACAGAGTTCAAGCGGATCAAAGGTTTTAACAAGGGTGACACAATCAAGGTCATCATATTAAGATAACAGGGCAGGACTCGCAGTAATGGATTTAAATTGGACAAATTTAGATTTAAGAAGGAAATAGGCGAGAACTGGTTTGCTAACAGGGTGGTCAACGAATGGAATAGATTTAGTAACCATGTAGTGAGCGCTGAAACTTTCGGTTGTTTTAAGAAAATGTTAGACAATTTTATGGATGTGGATGACAGGTGGTAATGGACATGGAACTGCCGCTTAGTGAAGGACTTATGGTCTCTTGCAGTCTCCTTCATTCTTATATTCTTCTGTAAAGGGCCTTCTTTCCTAGTATCTGCAAGATGCAGAAAACTCCGTCCTCATCGCGACAACAGAAGAGGTATCGTTCTCGCAGGTTCATCAGGCTAGGACACTCGACTAGGAAGTGTCGTATTGTTAGGGGGATGGAAGGAGGGAGGAAAGGAGGCAGGGAGGGAAAGAGGCAGGGAGGGAGGAAGGCAGGGAGAGAGTAAAGCAGGGAGTGAAGAAGAAAGGCAGGGAGAAAGGAAAGCAGTGAGGGAAAGAGACAGGGAGGGAAATAGGCAGGAAGGCAGGAAGGAAGGGAGGCATAGAAAGAGGCGGGCAGAAAGAGAGGGAGGAAGGGAGGGAGGCAGGGAGGGAGGAAGGCAGATAGAAAAGTAGGGAGGGAGAAAGGCAGGGAACGAGAAAGGGAAAAGGGAGGAAGGTAGGGAGGAGGGCAGGGTGGGAGGAAAGTAGGTAGGAAGGTAGGTAGGAAGGTAGGGAGGAAGGTAAGGAGGAGGGTAGGGAGGAAGATAGGGAGGAAGGTAGGGAGGCAGGTAGGGAAGAAGGGAGGGAAGAAGGGAGGGAAGAAGGGAGGGAAAGAAGTGATGAGGCAGGGAGGGTGACAGGTCTTCCAAATTACGTTTTCTCAAGGTTTTAAAAACTGACAACGAATAAGCATAATTGGCGTCAAACTAGTTGAGATGGCGACAGACACGAATGAGTTAAGGCCAAAACAATTAACTCTTTTGTATCCCTGTTAAGTTTTAATTATTCTACCCTAACTAACGCTACACAGTCTTCTTTAGCCGAGTTAAGATCCAACACTGTGTTAATGAATACATTGTTAGAAATGTTCATAAGCTTGTTTTGTCAACAGCTCTAAAATCTGATTTTCAGAAAGAGATCATTCGCTTATCAGAGGCGGCAGATAATATGCATACTAATAACTTCATCTCAATACTTGCCACTAGAGGCTTAAGCAGCTCGCACACCAACACAATCAGTTGCATGAAACCGATCGCAGTAGATGCCTATAATCTACAATTTTCCTTTACTTATTTAAAAAATGCACATGTTTGCTAGTGAGCAAACGTACATGAAATACTGTTTCTACATAGTTTAGGCATCCGTTGCGATCAGTTTCATGCAACTGGTTGCGTCGGTTTGTAAGTTGCCTTAGTGATAAACTTCTACGGGCGTAAAAATGTAGGCACTAATTATTCACGACAATTTGTGCCCCGCCATCAGACTGAAGCGTTTCATGAATATGCATATACGTTTTTACGTGAAAGTGAAAAAATACATGTTTTTGTGAGTAAAATTAACAATTTGCAAACCAGGCCTAGTTAAAGTCTGTGGCATACAGTGAAGATTTTATTCAGACTAACACTCGCAGGTAATAGTGCTAAAATATTTATGGATCTCCGTTTATAGGTATCTCACTGATTAATAGCGAATATACAAGGATTGGGTATTGCATTAGCATACAAGGTACCTATTTAGTGGACTACACACTGGCAGCGGTAGTTGATATCTTGAATTTGCATAGTTTCTAGTGAAATACGTACAAAATCTTGGTTCATAACCAAGCTATTTCATTCGTCTCTATAAGAACCCTTCAGGAGCGCAGGTGACGTAATCAAAAGCGTGCTGGCCTCGCAATTGCCCAGTTGTGGGTTCGAGTCCAACGCTCCTCTCCGATCCACAGCATTGACTGTTAGGTACCTGCCCCAACAGTTCAAGCGTATAATGGGACAAATTTTACGGCTTCGGCCGGAGCTACTCAGCGCCTCCTGGCGTAGGCTTATCACCCTCCTTCCATCAGGAGCAAAGATAAATCTTAACATCGTGTGGTATTTTTCACTTTATTTTGATTGCCTCCAGACTGTTTAAACCATGTCCACATTACCCCCTCAGTAAACGAGATTTGCTTGTAAAGCTGCATTGTATTTAGTTTCTTTCCCCACTACATCGCAACGCCAGCACCAACGCCATCGCATTCCGCTCCCTCCAGAACATTTCCAGTATTCATTCATTCGTAAAAGAAAAGAAAAGAAAAAAAAATCCCTTTTTTCCATGTTTTACTATTTTGTCGTTTGATCTCGCAGCCACCAAGCAATTTCATTCAGCAGGAGGAGTCACCCTTATGCAACAAAACTGTCAAGACGAAAAGAAACAGCTGTAAACGATTTCTTACTGGGACGCAAGAATGATGTAACGAATCAATCAACCATAAAACTGCGTCTGTCGAAAAGAAAGCCATGTTTTTCAGTTTTGTTTTTCAGGTCGTTAATATGATCATGCCTCTATCTGATGCAGCGTTTCTCAACATTTTTACCCTTGCGTAACCTTTCAAATAAATTACATGTCTCAAGGAACCCCTGCGCAAAAAAAAAAAAAAAAAAAAAAAAAATACATAAACCATGTCTTTCTCATTTTATTCTTATCGTAATAATAGGTTAGATAGGATGATGTCTATATTACATTATTACAATAACCAAGAATATGTCGTGCGTGTTTAATATCATGTATATGAAATTAAATAAAAAATCAAAAGTGCATTAGCTTATCTCACTAGCTCTCGCGGAACCCTTAGGGACATTTTGAGGAACCTTAGGGTTCTGGGGAACCCTGGTTGAGAAACGCTGCTCTGATATAATCGGAAGCGTGCTGGTCTCGCAATTGCCCAGTTGTGGGTTCGAGTACCGTACTCCTCTCAGATTCCCAGCAGTGACTCTTAATTACCTGCCCCAACAGTCCTTTAAGTACATAGGGCAAAGGTGGCGGCTCGGCCGCAGCTACTCAGCGCCTCCTGGCGTATGCTCCTCACCTTCCTCTCTAACGAACCGATGCCGTGATGGACAAATAATTGGGCTGCCAGTGCCTCTCCCAATTACAGGCCAATTTTAACTTTGCTATCCAGCCATTTCCCAAATTCAAAGGTTCCTACTTTAGCCTCAACAACCAAGATACAGTTTATACTGGTTTTCTTTTAACTTCCCCATGAGAGCTAACTTTGACCCTGGAAGGATCTAAATCAAAATTTACCTCAATATCGATGTCACCAGACCTCTCATATTGTCCTTCTGATCTCAAAAAATTGAAACGTGTTAGCCTAATCTTGTATTAAATTTAACTAAAATAATGTCCATTTACTCCCATCCACTATTTTGACTAAGTCGTCGTGAAGATTTTTTTTAAACACAGGAGGCCTTGAATGAAAGCGTCACAAGCAAAGGACTGCATTCAATCGATCGTAGTGAGTTGAGAGGAACAATCTCTATCACCATCATCAATTGAGGGCACACGCCAGGAAGCGCGTTGCTTCACTCACACGCCTATGCCAGTGCCCTTGGTCTATCTAAGTAAGCTCCCATGCAGTCACCCTTCCCACTCCAAACAGCTGAGAGGGGCCACCTCCTTCTCCTTCTCCTCCTCCTCCTCGTCAAAATTCACAAAGTCACCCGGAAACTCGCCGAATCCAAACCCAGACAAGGAGGACTTGGGTCCCGGATTTAGGCGGATGCCGGAGCACCCTTGATAACAAACAGCCAAACTGGACAATGCGCGGATTTCGAAGCTTGATTGCATTCGGAACCCTTCCTTCACCCGTTCCCCTTTCCTCTACCCCAACCCGCTCCCCAGCTTCCTCCTTCATCCCCATCCTTCCCTCATCTCATCCCCTTTCTCTCCCTACCCCCTCTTCCTCCTCCTTCACCTCAATCCCCATCCTTCCTTCCCCCTTTCTGTCCCATTCCTCCCTCTCCTTCTTCACATCCATTCCCACCCTTTCTCTCCCCCGCCCCACGCCTCTCCTTCTTCACCGCCAACACCACCCTTCCTGTCTTCCCCCTCTTTCATCTCCATCTCCACCCTTTCTTCCCAGTTCTGCTCCCCCGACCTCTCGCCTCTCCCTCCTTCACCTCCATTCTCACCTTTCCTCTCCTCACTCCCTCCTTCTTCACTTCTTTCCTTCACCCCTTCCCGTTCCTCTCCCCCGCCTCTCCATCCCTCTTTACCTCCATCCCCACCCTTCCTCTGTCTTCCTTCTCTTCCTCCTCCGTTCCCTCAACAAATTCCTTCCACTCTTCCTCCTCTTTCCAGCCAACCTCGCTCCCCCCGACCTTGGCGCATTTGTCATCCATAAACTATTTTCTTATGCCTAACGAGTTTATTCACTTCAGAGCCATCCTCAACTTCATGGGGTTAACCCATCATCACACACTCCGGGCTTTCCCGAAGGTCCCAAACTAGATTTTCTTGTTCCTTTCTCCTTCGTCCTAGAGTACTCGTCGTACGCACAAACTCAACTATGGAACATAATGGACCGTACATTTGTACCAAGTCTGCTGTTCTTTGGCTGGACTATTAAGGCATGTATGTGTGCATATGTATATATGTGTATATATGTATATATACATGTATGTACTGTATGTATGTACTGTAGGTATGTATGTACTGTATGCATGTATGTATATGCTGTATGTATGTATGAACGTATATATGTATGTATACACTGTATGTACTGTATGTATGCATGGATGTATGTTTTATGTATGTGTATGTCTGGAACTCATGTGCAGGTGGTGGCGAGTTCGATTCCCGGGACCTGCTTTGTCGTCTTGGTTCCTGACAGTCCTGAACAAACGGGGAAACTACCCATCATCGGGCAAAAAAGAAAATAGTTGCTTCGCTACAACTGACAGGGCTTTTCTCTAACAGAGGATTTCATTAACCACTGCGTGGGAGTGGGATGGTGAGTTTATGTATATGTATATATATATATATATATATATATATATATATGCACGAAAAAATCTGGAGTCCAGGAACCATGATGGAATAAGTAAAATGCACCAGTCTCAGAAACAGGTAATTTAATCGCGACGTTTCGAACCTTGTTAGGGGATCGTCCTCAGGCATTTCACCCTTCTTTATATATAAAAAAGCAATACATGTGGTGCACTTGGCGAGGTCACCTCGCGGGCTGCTCTCATTGTCCCGTCACAATTCTCCAAATAACCAAATGTCTGTAATTTTGTCCCGGCGTGGGTGTAGATAAAAAAGTAACCCCTGACGGCGATTCCCGGACAGAGTTCGAAACGTCAGGTTTAAATGACTTTTTACTTTTTTCATCACAAATGTGTATATATATATATATATATATATATATATATATATATATATATATATGTGTGTGTGTGTGTGTGTGTGTGTATACATGCATATATATACATACATATATATACACATATATACATGCATATATATACATATATACTCACACATACACACACACATATATATATACATATATAAATTGAGCGAAAGACCTGTGGATCGGATGTGGGAGGTATTTCGAAGTGCGCTCGCTGGGATGATTCAAACTTACATTCCTTTTAAGGACAGACGTCCCCCAAATCAGGCTCGCCCAAAGTGGCTCGACAAAGAAACTGAAAAAAAGTATTGCTAAAGAGAGACAGGCTTATGAGAAATATAGGTGCTCGGGTGTATCTAGTGACTATGGGAGTTATGTATCAATACAGAGAGATTTAAAAAAGACAATAAGAAAAAGAAGGCGACAATACGAAATGAACGTCGCTGAGAAATCCAAAGGGAGTCCCAAAGAATTCTATGGTTGCATTGGAGATGGAAAGGTTGTTGGGAGTCACATTGGTCCACTGTTGTCTGCTGGCGGTCAACTTGAATATTCAAATGAAGGAATGTGTGATGTCTTGAACAATTATTTTA
Source organism: Oratosquilla oratoria (assembly GCF_046742065.1). NCBI lineage: Eukaryota > Metazoa > Arthropoda > Malacostraca > Stomatopoda > Squillidae > Oratosquilla > Oratosquilla oratoria. The sequence continues at coordinate 85,439,095 of NC_134778.1, forward strand.
GCTCGGTATTCGTAAACGAGGCACCTCAGGGTGAATTCCAAACTGAAACCTGTGAAAGGTCTAGGGTGGGCTTACTCACTACGGTAAATATAACAAAAGAAAAAATTAAAAGGTGTATAGACAAACTCAAAGTTAATAAAACACCAGGGCCTGACGGTTGGCATCCAAGAATCTTAAAGGAGGTGAAAAATGAGATTGTTGTTCCATTGGAAATTGTTTTCAAGAAATCCATCATATCCGGAGATGTCCCAAGAGAATGGAAGCTAGCTAACGTTACTCCCATATTCAAAAAAGGTGACAAAAAGAAACCAAATAACTGTAGGCCTATAAGTTTGACTTCAATCGTAGGAAAAATAATGGAAACTATCATCAGAGATGCTATCGAACATCATTTAGAAAGTAACCGTTTGATAAATGATAGCCAGCATGGTTTCAGACGGAAACGTTCTTGCGTGACTAACTTATTCGAATTCTACAACACAGTTATCTCGAATTATGACAAAAGAAACAATATAGATTTAGTATATCTAGACTTTGCAAAAGCTTTTGATACCGTCCCACACGAAAGACTACTTACTAAATTAGCTTTGCATGGAATAAGTGGTATCCTATTAGGTTGGACTAGTAATTGGTTGAATGATCGAAAACAGAGAGTTGTTTTAAATGGAAAAACTTCTGAATGGAAAAGTGTTGCAAGTGGAGTTCCTCAGGGTTCCGTTCTTGGGCCACTTCTATTCATAGTATATATAAATGATATAGACCATGGACTAAAATCTACTGTTTCCAAATTTGTTGATGATACAAAACTGTGCGGAGTGGCAAATGATCACTCAAACCAATTAGATATTCAAGAAGATTTAGATAAATTACAGCAATGGTCTGAAAAGTGGCTAATGAAATTTAACACAAGTAAATGCAAGGTAATGCACATAGGTAAAAATAACAGTAAGTACGATTACAAGTTATTTGGAAATTCGTTAACAAAAGTGGATAGTGAAAAAGACCTCGGCGTAATTATCAGTAACGACCTCAAATCATCCAAGCAGTGTATTTCAGCCTCTGAGAAAGCGAATAAGATTCTAGGACTGATTGCGCGATCTTTTGATTTCAAAAGTCCATCACTCATTAACAAGCTATATAAATCGTTAGTTCGTCCACATTTGGAATATGCTGTTTCCGTATGGTCACCGAATCTCATTAAAGACATTGACAGATTGGAAAGAGTACAATGGCGAGCCACAAAACTGATTCCATATATCAAAAATAAATCATACGAAAATCGACTAAAACATATGAATCTGTTTTCCCTAAAAAAGCGTAGACTCAGAGGTGACTTGATACAGGTCTTTAAAATTCTAAAGGGAATTGACATCAAAAGTGACCAAATTTTTACATTGAATGAGAATCAGACAAGAAACAATGGTCTCAAACTGTCCGGAAATAGATTCAATTTGAAAGTAGGTAGAAACAACTTTGCCAACCGTGTAGTTAATGAATGGAATAAACTTCCTGCACAGGTAGTGCAATGTAGTTCAGTTCAAAGCTTTAAGAATCATTTAGATAAATGCCTAAGTAAGATGCTGTAATGATTATAATTCATCTTATATTATTTGTTTTTGTTTTGTTATCATTTGTCTGTCTGATTTTTATTTATTATTAGTTATATGTCAATTTATTATTATTTACTATTTACCTGTTTGTTTATTATTTAACTATACCTATGCATTTATTTATTTTATTTGTTATTTACATTATCATAGTTTTTATTTATTATCTTATTATATGATTTTTTTTTTCGCATCCGACCTAGATATGGATCAAAAGGTCTCCTGTCGGTATGCTCCGCCTTTGTAATACACATACACACACACACATATATATATACACATACACACACACACATATATATATATACACATACACACACACACACATATATATAAATACACATACACACACATATATATATACACACACACATATACATACACACATACACACATATACATACACACACACACATTATATTATATATATATATATTATATCATATATAAATACACATATATACATATACACAGTAATCACAAATTATGACAAAAGAAACAATAGTCCCGCACGAAAGACTACTAGCTAAATCAGCTTCACACGGAATAAGTGGTAGGATATTAAGCTGAACTAATGATTGGTTAAACGATCCTAAACAAAGAATTGTTCTAACTGGCAAAACTTGTAGATAGAAAAATGAGAAATTTGTTACGAGTGGAGTTGCTAAGGGTTCCGTATATATAAATGGTATAGACCACGGACTAAAATATATTTTCTCCAAATCTGATGATGATGCAAAACTCTGCGGAATGGCAAATGATCACAAACCAATTAGTTATTAAAGAAGAGTTAGATAAAGTACAACAAAGGTCTAAAAAGTGGATAATAAAATTTAACACAAGAAGTGTAAGGTTATGCATATAGCTAGAAATTACAATAAGTACAATTACAATCTATTTGGAACTTCGTTAATAAAACTGGATATGAAAACGATTTCGGCATAATTATCAGTGATAATCTCAAATCATTTAAGCATGCATTTCCGCCTCACAGGAAGCAAACAAGATTCTAGGACTGATTACGCGATCTTTCGATTTTAAAAGTCCACCTGTCATTAATAAGCTATATAAATTTAACGTTAGTTCGTCCACATTTAGAATTTGCTGTTTCCGTATGGTCATCGAATCTCATTAAAGACGTTGATAGATTGAAAAAAGTACAACGGCGAACCGCAAAACCGATCCCAAATATCAGAAATAAATCATACGAAAATCGACTAAGACACATGAATCTGTTTTCCCTAAAAAAGAAAAGAAAAAAAAGTGACGAAATTTTCACAATGAATGCATATTAGACATTAAATTGTTGTCTCAAACTGTCAGGTAGTAGATTTCATTTGAAAGTGGGTAGAAACAAGTTCGCAATCCGTGTAGTAAATGAATGGAATTAACTTTCTTCAGAGACAGTGCAATGTATTACAATTCGAAGCTTTAAAATTAATTTATATAAAACCTAAGCAATGTGCTGTAATTTTTGCCATTTATTTTATTTTATTATATTTATTTATTTATTTTATTTATTTGTCTATAACTACCGGTATTTATTTGTTTATTTTCTATTATCTATTTACTTGATTTTATCATAGATCATTTCCATTTTTCTGTTTATCATATATCATTATGTATTTATTCATTTACTTATCTATTTATCTAACATATCTTTTTGTATCCGACCTAGTTATGGACCAAAATGTCTTACGTCGTCATGTTCTTCCATTGTAAATCATGTGTGTGTGTGTGTGTGTGTGTGTGTGTGTGTGTGTGTGTGTGTGTGTGTGTGTGTGTGTGTGTGTGTGTGTGTGTGTGTGTGTGTGTGTGTGTGTGTGTGTGTGTGTGTGTGTGTGTGTGTGTGTCTGTGTGTGTGTGTGTGTGTGTGTGTGTGTGTGTGTGTGTGTGTGTGTGTGTGTGTGTGTGTGTGTGTGTGTGTGTGTGTGTGTGTGTGTGTGTGTGTGTGTGTGTGTGTGTGTGTGTGTGTGTGTGTGTGTGTGTGTGTGTGTGTGTGTGTGTGTGTGTGAACACTAAATCATCATTTAGGAGAGTAATATCAGTTAATCGTAAACCTAACACGTGATCTAAGATATGCACACTGAAAACAGAGTACCCCTACTTATGTAGATTAATTTTTCAAGTGCCTTTCACCTCAGGAAATTGCACTCTAATTACATTACGTCCCTTTGCCTTTGTAGGAAGCAAATGAAAGCAGTTTTCTACAACATGCTCACATTTGTAATCATAACTTTAAGAATATTTGCAGATGCAGTGGTGAAAAGGAAAAATGGAGAGGCGAAAAAGTGAAAGTTTAAAGAGAAAGAGACACAAAGACAGACTAAGTAAGGGAGATGAGAGAGAGGTAGAGCGACAGAGCAACAGCGAGAGACAGACAGACAGGGAGAGAGAGAGAAAGGGAGACTGACAGAGAGACAGATGAAGAGACAGAGACAGAGAGAGAGGGAGAGAGAGAGAGAGAGCGAAAGAGAGAGAGAGAGAGAAACGGAGTGATTGCATTGCAGGACCTACTCCCCGTTTACTCGTATATCCGACCGCTGGAGGTTCTCTTCACTAATGAGGCCCAAAACCTGATTACCGAAATTTCACTTTATAGAAAAGAAATTCATTTTGTATGCATGCCACCCCTTCGGCCAAGAAGGACCTAAAGCCATTGGTGCCTGGGTTGTACCTTGGATATTCCATTTCGTTTGGCGCCAGATAATTTCATTGAACAACAACTGGTGCCAGCAGGGTAGAATCTTCTTACCTCTGCTTCGGAGCTTTACATGTTTTATTTCTGCTGACGTCAGGCGATTTTTTTTTTTAGTTAGGTCGGCCATACGGGTCAATGCAAATAGTTCTCTTTGCTAGGCTCTAGAATTCTGAAATCTCCCAATATCTGGGACGAAAACCCATTTCTCAGATGAAAGTCCTAGAATACTAGAAAGTGCTTCTGGTGTCCATGACTATGTCCGTTTCGGAACATTTCATTCAGAAAATTGGATATTTTAGGCCTGCAGCCTCAACGTTAGATAGTTTCGAATGGAGAGAACTATCAGTGGCAGACTTCCAAATAACTTGAGGCCATTGCCTTCGTCGCATGCAAAAGTCGGCGCCAGCGTGTCAAGTGTCGCTGTCGCCACCGGCGTCACCCAAGGAAGAAGAGATAGAAGCAGCTTGATTATTTGACATGGTAAGAAATGTGGAGGATAGAACAATTGAAGAGTTAATCAAGTACAATAAGAATAAAAAGAAAAACTGCAAGCAAATGAAAAGATAAAAGAAAATAAAAGGGAAGCGAAGGGAAATAAAAGGGATATTAAAAAGAAAAAAATGTGAACAAGAGGCAGGCTAAGAAAAAAAATTAAATGAAAAGGAAATTGTAAAATTGTTGTGCTCACTCAAGCAAAGAATAAGAAACAAAAGAAAACAAAATTAGAAATGGTATTCATGCGCATGGTTTGATAAAAAAAAATGGAAAAGGGTTTTCAAGAAAGGCAGGAAAAAAGAAGAGAAAAAAATATAGAAAGTTAAAGAAAAACATCACATTCATTTGCAGCTTCTACACGCAGTCAACCTAGTTCTGGACCCAAGAATATTGTGTATGCTTGTACAACGTGCCTTTACTTACGCGTGGGGGGTCCCGCCACCACCACAAGGCCGATCGGGAATCGTTTGTTCATAGCAGAACATAAGAATGAAGGATACTGCAGGGTACCATAAGGCCTACACTAGGCAGTTCCATGTCCCTTACCACCTTTCATCCCTATTCATAAAGTTATCCAGTCTTCTCTTACAACATTCAATTGCTTCAGTTCTCACTACAAGGTTACTAAAGCAAAGTTTACACGCTACGATAAATTGTAGCGATTTATTGTAATGAAAAGGTTGTTACAATTTGTCATTACACGTAATGACAAATTGTAACAACCTTTTCATTACAATAAATCGCTACAATTTATCGTAGCGTGTAAACCTTGCTTAAGTCTATTTCATTCGTTAACTTCTCTGTTGGTGAACCAGTTCTTGCCTATTCCCTTCTTAAACCTAAATTTGTCCAATTTAAATAAATTACTAAAGGTCCTGCCCTGCTGTCTTGATATGATGGCCTTGCCTGCATCCCCCTTGTTAAAGCCTTTGACCCATTGTTTACAAACGTTTTTTTGCATTAAAGTCGACCCACCAACCCATAAGGTACTTCTCAACGCCTACAACCGAGTTCTCACTCGCCTTCGACCACTCGCACCTGAGGGCGCCCCTAATGTATACGCTCTGGTCCGCATGAGCTCGCCCAAGAGGCGCCCCTAACGTACAGTTTCTGGTTCATACATACTACTTACACGTAGGACGTACCACACACATTGCGGTTGACCGCTTGGCAATTCCCTTGAAAACGTTATTGAGGAATTATTTACCCGAGTGGAAAGCAGTTATGGCTCTTAGTTGCCAGTTCCAAACAAACGTTTGGTATCCAGCGGCCAGGCATTACCTGGAAAGCTTACCACCATTAAGCTCATTCGTAATTGGTACTGGTCTTCCTTTCAGTCTGGCTGCCGCCTCTCTATTTTATTCACCTCTGTAGGAACCCATCGGGGATGAAGGAACTACTATTTGTGCTAAAAAATGTCATGTACAACTATTTTGTTTTCTACTTTGATGGGCAATAACTGTCACTCGTGTACGTCACAACTTTTTGGCTGCGACTTAAAGTTAGTGTGTGTTCTATTTCCCGGGTGATGAAAATTATTCCCCTTCAAAACAGAACACAGAGTGCTTGGACCTAACATCTTATTAATTCGATCCTCTCATTCGTGTATGTCGCTTTTTTCTGCGACTTAAAGTTAGCGGTCTTTCCATTTCTCGGGTGATGAAAATTACTGCCCGTAAAAACAGAACACAAAGTGCTTGGACCCGACATCTTGAGGGAAAATTCATGGTTGTGCTATAACAGACGCGTTATTGTATACCAACTGCGTACCCAGTATCGCACCACGTCTGTGTCTTCTGCCATACAATCTCTAAGGTCCTCACAACATAAGGAGCTTAACTCAAGCCCGCTGGGACTTCTTCGAAGCAATTCAACTTTGTATATGTGAAAATGAGCTCAATATTGAATTATGCTACACGCTCCAGTAGGTCACAATCTGTTAACCACTTCAGTACCGGGTGTCATTTTGTCTTGTGTGTGTGTGTGTGTGTGTGTGTGTGTGTGTGTGTGTGTGTGTGTGTGTGTGTGTGTGTGTGTGTGTGTGTGTGTGTGTGTGTGTGTGTGTGTGCATACTGTATATATATATATATATATATATATATATATGTATGTATGTATATATCAACCACAATGCACTTTAATTCTAAGCTATCAACATCGGGAGACCCGATGGAGGTCAACATACAGAAATTAAAACGCAGTACGGCCAAGGACTCGAACCCTGGCTAGCGCGTGACATGTGCTAGGGACTTAACCGATTGCTCCAGATAATCGGTTAAGTCCCTAGCACTTGTCACGCGCTAGCCAGGGTTCGAATCATTGGCCATACTGAGTTCCAATTTCTATATGTTTTCCTCCATTGGGTCTCCCGATGTTGATGGCTTAGAATTAAAGTGCATTGCGGTTGATAAAAATGTATCATTGTTCACTGGAACCCATTCAGTGTTGTACACATATATATATATATTATATATATATATATAACATATATATATATATATATATATATATATATATATCCAATTTTCGCTACAACGTTTTGACTGCAAAGGGGTTAAAAAGAACCTCTTCCGTACCAGGTAGCACCTTCTCTTATATTCTGGCTTACACCTGAATATCAAGACAGCAGGGCAGGACTCGTAGTTGTGGATTTAGATTTGACAAGGAAGAAATAGGAAAGAACTAGTTTACCAACAGTGTTTAACGAATGGAATAGACTTAGTATCCATGTAGCGAGCGCTGAAACAGTTGGTTGTTTTAAGAAAAGATTAGATCAATTCATGGATAGGGATGACAGGTGGTAAGAGACATGGAACTGCTTCGTGTGGGCCTTATGGTCTCTCGCAGTCTCTTCCATTCTCATGTTCTTACGTTCTATGTCCACGGCACACTCTTTGGTAAAGGGGAGCCACCAATGGGCTTAGGTTCCCAACCTCCTTACATTTACAGTCCCCCTAATTACACTGTACAAACAAATTTCAGGATTAAGAAAAAAAACATAGCTCTCATGTGCGTTTTATTATGAAGTTCAGTGTGCTGAATTCAAATTTGATGATAACAAAAATTTCATGCCACGTCCACAATTTTTTGTAAATCGCTGTTTTAATAATTATGCAATTAATAGAGATTTCCAAGGTTCCATAAATGTATTTTGCTCCCAAAGTCAGATTAAATGTCTTCATTGTATTTATTTAATTAATATATAATGAATCGGCATGTTTATTAGCTTTATATGATGTATTAACCTACAATTTATTATTTACTTCTTCTTTTATAAGACGTCTCAGGCGTGTCACGCATCAGGTTCCAACAGAAGTCAGCCAGCATAGCAGGGCTCCATTTTCCCTTGTACCTGTTTTCCATTGACGCTATATCTTGATGGAACCTCTCTCCATGTTCATCACTCACATCTGCTGCATTCTCTGGGAAGAAGGACAGATGAGAATGAAGAAAGTGTATCTTCAGTGACATATATTGCATCCGAGATCTTGGTAGCATTTGATTAGCCTCTCCACTTTTACGCTCTCGCTGGGACTCTTGGTGCTTTCCCAGAAGCCCTTTGCATACATCTTTGAATGCATGCCAGGCCGCTAGCTCAGGTTCATCCATTGTCGCCTCAAAGTCCTCATCATTTATAAGCTTGCGAATCTTTGGGCCTACAAATATACCCTCTTTAATCTTGGCATCACTAATTTTTAGGGAAGATCCCTTTGAGATACTGGAAACATGGCTTGTTATGTTTGCAGTGCTTTGGTAAATTGCTTCATTAGGCCTAGTTTTATATGCAGTGGTGGCAAAATGATTTTCTCCTTCTTAACTAGTGGCTCATGAATTACATTATGGCATCCAAGCGTCATAGATTCCCGAGATGGCCATTCTGAGCGTATATAATGTTCTGATCTGGCCCTACTGTCCCACTTGCAAAGAAAGCACATAAATTTGGTGTATCCATTTTGTAGCCCATTAAGTATGGCTACTACTTTCAAGTCTGCACAAATTAACCACTCATGCTCTTTGTAACTTATGCGGTCTAGAATAAAAGCAAGGTTCTCATATGTCTCTCTTAAAATGACTGAGTAAGCAACTGGAACTGAAGGCATGGTGTTCCCAATGTGCAACAGAACTGCTTTTATGCTGTAAAGGGATCCATCTATGAATAGCCTCCACTCATTGGGTTCATAGGACAGCTCAAGGGCACTGAATAGGCCTATGATATCATTACAATAAGTCAAGTTGTTTTCCTAAGTGAAGAAATCCTGTAGATTTGCAGAAAGCTTCCTAAATACTGTAATTCGAGCTTCTTCATCCAACAGGTGCCATTGTTGCAAACGTGAGGCCAGGAGTTCACTCTGTTGCTTAGTAAGTGTTAGATCACGAACTAGATCATTGAGTTCTGGTTGGGTGATGAGGTGTGGTTTCTTATCAGATTCAAGTTGTGTCGTATACGTTGCATCTTGAGATTCTGAATCGTCTGAGTTGCTCGTGTCATCGCTTGGTAGTTCAGAGGACGGCTGTGGTACAGGAATATCACTTGAATGTAGAACTGGGCGAATAGCAGACTGAAGATCTGGATACACGATAGATTTCTTGCCTTTTCTGTTGCGACCTGCAGGAAAATAAAATAAAATCAGACTAAAAATGGATACTATTGGTTGTGATCACGTGCAAAAATAGTTGGAAGAAGTGCAACTTATTATGTATTTCGATCTTTTTTATTGATACATCTCTTGAAAATATATATAAAAACAGTAAAAAATAAACACTGAACACCCACCTTTAATATCCGTTAAGCAGAAGTAGCAATCTGTTGAGTGGTCCTTTGGCTCCCTCCAGACCATTGGTACGCCAAACATGAGGCCAGGTCCCTTTGCCTTTCACCCAGGCAGAAAGGGAACTTGTACACCTGACACAACATATGTGAGGTGCCCAGCTTTTGTGTCCTGGTCACCCCACTTTACATCCAAAGTACAGCTCATAAAAGTTTCTTTACACGTTGAGTCAACTGTCTCTTGTATTGCCTTAATGTAACTGATCCACATATATAACAAAAACTTGTCAGGCGAATTCTTGCATTCTCTAGCATCTTAACTCTGTATCCTGTTAAGAAAAAAAAACACATAGCTATGTGAAAAATTATATAAATGGTAAAAGCAACAAAAAATACCGTTCAGATAGACATTGCGGGCACTGCTATTTACGAAGAACTGGAGGGTCACAGAAAGAAACGGATGTTATATTCGTGATCTACGCAAAAAATAACTCTAGAAAAGGATAGTCTCATTCCCGTTTTTTTTTCATTGTTATACAGTGTAATCATACACCATCTCCCGTACTCTCACTCAGAAGGTCTGATTAAAGAGAGACTTCTTTGCATAGCACTGACTGCCATCTCACGATTTCGTTCATCCCAGAAGAAGCTGTGACTCAAGATTGTTAAATCCTGTATCGTTCAAGGATATCTGTCCGCTTCAGACATTTTTATTATTATTATTATTGAGCTAAGAAACTGATTTTTTACTGAAAGCCGTGCTTATCAAAATCATTCTGACCAGGTTTCACCAAATTCTATCTTCAGATACTGTACTTACACAATAAAAACCTTATTTTATTGTGCAAAAATAATCCACATTCAAACTGCTACTAGTCACCAACTATTTAGACTTATGCTTTAGCCTTTAAGAAAGTATTGGGCTTGTTCTATTAATATATTCACCCCCCCCCAGAATTTTTTAACTGTTTATTACATAGATCCTTCTAGAAATTCCAATATTCAACGCGTCATAATAAACGATATACAGAATGTAGAACTAAGTATTAACTTGAAAAAAAAATCGTGCAAATAGATAAAAATGTAGTAGTACTTTGAATGACATTATTTTAGGAGAAAATTTCGAGAAAATGTGCTTCAAATTTTACTCAGAGGTTTTTACACTTCAGACATCAATGGAATGGGTGTGCTTCGTGAAATATGCAGATAAATGATTAATAATTCATTATTTAAGTAAATCAAGGCATTCAAAGTGTTTCTAAAGGTAGAGATTAGTGGCCTTCTACCGGTAAATTTCTACCAATCTCTCTCCTCTTCACGCTTCCTCTCTTACTTATGTTTGTTTTTCTCTCCTCTGATTTGATGGTCTAGGCATTTCCAAGACTTGTAAGTGTTTTTAGGTTGTAGGAAACCAAGTCGAAGAAAAAAAACGCGATGCAAAGTAAATGTCAACACAGCCAAGTGGACTACGCGTGCGTCCCTACTCACGTTGTGGCAGGAACTGATGCACTCTCCCTCCTCTCTCACACACATAACACATAGTTGCTGTCAAACACATTATCTAAAAGGACAAACTAATTAAAAGCAGTCAACACTAGATATATGAAGTCATGTGTTCTGATGCCAAGGTTACCAACATGCAATATTTATAGCGAAATGATAATTATTTATAGTAAAATTCGCCGTATCATTTTAAAATTCCGGGACGTCATTGCCACTACTTGATTTTTTTTTTCTTATAATTTTTTATCTTTTACATCTATAACGTGGACCCACGTCCTTAAAGGCTCCTCGCGGATGTTTATCTATCTATAAGGGGGTTTTGTGCAACCCCTGCGCAGTGAAAGCGTGAACACAATCAATGCAAACACAGATTAATTCTGATACAAGACTGTAGTATTAAAAGCACTTCACCACAGCCAAAACATTTCCATTTATCACTTTGAGTAATACAACAACCACATCAGTTTTATTGTCAAAATAGTGGAACCAAACAATAGTAACGTGTGTGCGTGAATATGTATGGGGATGTGTACATATGTATGTGCATGTATGTGCGTGCATTTGTGTGTGTGTATTCACTTGGTCTTTGGATCACGTGTTGGACTCGTGATCGACAGCTATTTCCCTCCTGGAAGAGAGCTCAGAGCTCGTAGGTCCGATCTATGGGTAATGCTATGACCTTGCACACACACACACCCCCAACTCCCCGCCCACGAGAGTTGGAGTAACACCCCTCAGCGCTGCGATACTGATATTATTTCAGCCCCGGGCGAGGGTCGAACCCGGACCTCCGTAGTGGCAGGCCAGAGCTCTAACCACAGCGCCATGAGAGGTGTGTGTGTGTGTGTGTGTGTGTGTGTGTGTGTGTGTGTGTGTGTGTGTGTGTGTGTGTGTCTGTGTGTGTGTGTATGTGTGTGTGTGTGTGTGTGTGTGTGTGTGTGTGTGTGTGTGTGTGTGTGTGTGTGTGTGTGTGTGTGTGTGTGTGTGTGTGTGTGTGTGTGTGTGAGAGAGTGTGTGAGGGGTGCGTGCGTGCATGCGCGAGCGATCCTTGTTTACATTCCCCACTGCATTCAAGATTCACTTCGGGCGCCCTCTCCTCTCGCTGCCCATTTAGGGCGAGGTGTACCTGTTGCCAGGTCCCTCCGGGACGCATCGCCCCGTCACCACTCTACGGCAAGCCCCTCTTCGCTCGCTAAGAGCCCCATCCCGAATTCAACTAATGGCTCTTCTCGGAAAGGCGTGGAGGAGACCCTTTGTAGGCTTTGACTTTCGCACCAATAAGTTTCCTTTGTACGCATTCTTTACGTCTCAGAGGCAGCCAACTCCGTGGCATTTTCCTCTCGTTATAGTTGGCGCCAAGCCATTTCATTCACCTCCGTACAAGTCTCTCGGTAGTTAAAGTGGCCTGTCTCAATTCCTATCGTGACGAAGTTTAGCTTTCATTCTGGCTTCCCTCAAGACGATTCTATTCATCCCGCTGGTTCCTCCCCGATAGAAGCCCACCTCGAGATGCCCCTTGCGCACCAGGTGGCACTTCTACTACGGTCACCGCTAGGCTATTCTATTCATTTCCGGGTCACCTCCTTAGCATCGAAGGGGCCAAAGGCCTCCTTTATAAATCCATTACGTGCCAGAAGGCCCTCTCCTTTTCCTCTAGGTGCCTTCCACTTACTCTCATCTCCATTTTTTTTTTTTTTTTCAATTCTCGTGCCGTGCCTTCGTGCCATATTTAATCGTCCCTTGGGTTGTGCCACATTTAATCGCCTCCTGTCATCCATTATTATAAGAGCGCAGCTAGCGCCATCCCGTGACGCCATCTTCTTTTTATGACGCCGCGGTGGCACCTTTCGTGCTCTCGCGGGTGTGCTGACGCCACGATTAATTCCTTCTCCGAGATTTACGGCTTCATTCGTGGTGGTGGCCGAGGGGACGAGGGCGCCGGCGTCTGAAAATGAGGAGCTACGTGGAGGGCGGTCTGACTTCTGTTGCAGACTTAACAAATGACGACAGTGAGAGAAGAAGACCCTGAACTCGAAATGGTATTCATGTCGACTCAACATTCGATGGCGAGAGGAGTTCCGGCGGAACATTGATTCTGTGTGAGGTATGGGGAAGGGCGGGGAGGAGTTGAGTGGGGTTGAGGGGGGGGGGATTCAAGGGGGGGGTGTAATGGGGGGTTGTGTGCTGACGGTGTGGTACGGGCACTGAAGGGTTCGGAGCTGCCATCGTAAAGGAATGGTGGAATCGTCACAGCAAAAGCCATGGTTGTGGTGATAACAATGACAGTGATGGTGACGATGATCGCGAGGATAACGATGATAACACAAGGGATGGCGAATATGACAATGAAAAACTATGGCTTATTACCATAGCGACGACGATGCGAATACCAATGATGACAACGATGACGCCGTCATAATCGTCGTCGTCATCGTCATCGTTGTTGTCGTCACTATCATCACCATCATCATCATCCTGAGCAAACTCTAACCGTCATCAAACGACTGAAAACATTTTTCCCGTAGTTAAGCTCAGTTACGAAGAGTTCGCGTGTTTTTATGACAAGCACAACTACGACTTGGGGGGGAAAAAAGGAAACAGATTTTGAAACTTTATCCTAAAAGTTATCCTGAGTGGTTAGTCATTATGCAAACGACCTTAGTCTCCTCACCAATTATTTTAATGTAATTAAACATGAATCATGTCTATATAGAACAAACACGGCTATTGAATAAAGACAGTTATTTATATATGGCATAAAATCCTCATTAAAAAATTGAAAAAAGTGAGATTGAGGAAATGACTGTTGACACACACACACACACACACACACACACACACACACACACACACACACACACGTACAAACACCGACATGCACACACACACAGATGCATGCATACTCCGAATATGTATGTACACGCACAAGCTCACTCATACGCACACACCCCACACACGCACAGACGCGAAAACACACGTGCACATATCCGCACGCATACACACACATACACACACACACACACATGCATACAAAGGAGCACTTGCACGCGCAACGTTTGTATTTATGAGATAATACACACGAGATGTTTAGCGGTTTTACCACATGGCGTATAATTTAGTGAATTTACGACTGCAGGCACGCAACAAGGCGTTGAGGTCGTTGGCGAGGTGTGCAAAGCATCAAGATTTGGCTAATGGGAAGAAGAGAACAAGTACGCATCCACCCGGATCCCCGACGTCATTCCCTGCGTTGTCATCCTCCTCCTTCAGTCCCTTAGTAGAAGAGAACAAAACCCAGTGTGTGAAATTTTGACAAATGGATTGATTTGCTCTGCCACTGGAACTCGAGTCATTGGCTGTGTGACCGATTACTACTTGGCCTACAAAGTACAACGGCAGCGTCATTGCCTTGTAGTAACCAGTCGCACAGCCAATGTTTCGAGTCCCAATGGTAGAACCAGTTCATCCAAAACCCAGTTGACATTTTACTGATATTACTTTTCTTACACTTGATCATGAACAAAATACTGTAATATGTGATATTACAATGTAATATGGTACGAATTCCCTCCGCTCTGTGTGCTGTATGTGTTCAATGTGCCTTCTTTTTTTGAATTGTGTATACTGCTTTCAAACAGGTTCCCTATATTACAATAAGCTATATTCTATGATACTGCTGTTAAATTACGAAGAAACGTGCAAATAAGAAACATTTGGACCTATATCAAAACTGAATGAAAAATAACAAGTATATACAACAAATAAACAAAGAATTAAAAATAAAAATAAACGAATAAACAAGTAAAAAAAGTATTTCTGTTTTGATATTTCGAGCCTGCACAACTTTTGCCAAAACTTTATTCCATTAAATAAAAAGTTGTTCAGCCAAAATGTCTCACCCAGTTTACCCCCTCAGCCGTGGGAAACCTCAAGCAGCCATAGAATTAACTCTGAACCATTTAAAAGCATAGGCGGAACTCGCCTTCGTGCACTCGTAGTAAAACCTTTACATTAAAAAAAAAAAAAAAAAAAGTTAACACGACCGCAATATTTCTTGACCACTTTTCCTATCAACTTCTTCAGTTTGGCAGCAGATGCCCCGCTGACGTGTGCAAACCTCGTTTGTCGTGGTGGTGTAGGGCGCCCTGCCCGAGACCCTTTCAATACTTCGTTTCCCCTGCAACGAATTTTTTTTTCCTCCTCCTCCTCCTTCTTCTTCTTTTAAGGAAGTAATGCCCCGTTTCCCTTACTTGCTCTTCACACAAGACCTGCGTCTGAATCTGTATACGTCGGTGTGTCTGTCCCTTTTCCCTTTCATATTTTTCCTGTTCAATCACTCTCTCTCCCTTTGTTTCTGTTCCTCTCTCCCTCTCTCTCTCCTCTCACTCTCTCTTCTCTTTCACCCTCCCCCTCTCTCTCTCTCTCACTCTCTTTCTTCTCTCTCACACTCTTCTTTTTCACTCTCTCTTTCACCCTCCCTCTTTTTTCTCTCTTCTTTTTCTTCTTTCATTATCTTTCCCCCCTCTCTCTCCTGCCTCTCTCTCACTTCTCACTCTCTCTCTTTTTCCTCGCTCCCTCACTCTTTCCTCTCTTTCTCCCTCTCTCTTTCCTCTCCCTCTCTCTTTCCTCTCTCCCTCTCTTTCATCTCTCCTTCTTTCTCTCTCTTTCACACAAACACACTTCATCTCTCTCACTCCGTCTTTCACTTATAACTCTCACTCTTTTTCCTCTCTCCCTCTTTCTTCTCTTTATCCCTCTCTCTCTCTGTCACACCCACACCCACACACACTCTCACACTCCCTCTTTCACTCTCCTCTCATTCTCTCCTCACTCTCCCTCTCTTTTTCCTCTCTCCCTCTTTCTTTTTTCTCCCTCTCTATCTTTCTCACTCACTCACTCTCTCACTCACTCTCTCTCTCTCTCTTATAACTCTCACTCTTTTTCCTCTATCCCTATTTCTTCTCTTTGTCACACACACTCTCACACTCCCTCTTTCACTCTCCTCTCTCTCTCCTCACTCTCCCTCTCTTTTTCCTCTCTCCCTCTTTCTTTTTTCTCCCTCTCTCTTCCCCCCTCTCTCTCTCTATCTTTCTCTCTCACTCCCTCTCTCCCTCACTACCTCTCTCATTCCCTCCCTCTCTCTCTCCCTCTTTCTTTTTTCTCCCTCTCTCTATCTTTCTCTCTCACTCCCTCTCTCTCTCTTATAACTCTCACTCTTTTTCCTCTATCCCTCTTTCTTCTCTTTATCCCTCTTTCTTTGTCACACACACTCTCACACTCCCTCTTTTACTCTCCTCACTCTCCCTCTCTTTTTCCTCTCTCCCTCTTTCTTTTTTCTCCCTCTCTATCTTTCTCTCTCACTCCCTCTATCTCTCACTACCTCTCTCTCTCACTCACTCTTTCACTCTCCTCTCTCTCTCACTCACTCTTTCACTCTCCTCTCTCTCTCTCACTCCCTCTTTCACTCTCCTCTCACTCTTTCCTCTCTCTCTTCTCTTTCTCCCTCGATCTTTCCTCTCTTTCCTATCTCTACCTCCTCTTTCCCTCTCCCCTCCCTCTCTCTCTCCCCCTCTCTGTTTCTCTCTCTGTCTCACACACACTCTCTCTTTCCTGTCTCTCCATTTTCTTTCTCTCCCCTCCCTCCCTCCCTCTCTCTCTTACTATATATATATATATAATATATATATATACGTATATATATATATATATATATATATATATAATGTATATATGTATATGTACAGGGGTTGGACAAAATAATGGAAACACCTTGAAAAATCAACAAAATATATTTTAATATGGTGTAGGTCCACCTTCTGCGGCAATTACAGCCTCAATTCTCCGAGGTATTGATTCATACAAATTGTGAATTGTTTCCAAAGGAATTTTAACCCATTCTTCAGTTAAAAAACCCTCCAGTTCTTTTAGAGATGATGGCGGCGGAAATCAACTTCTTACTTGATTCTCTAAAATCGACCATAAAGACTCAATAATGTTGAGGTCTGGGGATTGTGGTGGCCAGATGAGATGCTCAACTTCATTAGAATGTTCCTCATGCCATTCTTTAACAATTCTAGCTGTATGGATTGGGGCATTATCATCTTGAAAGATGGCGTTCCCCTCCGGAAACAGTTCTTGAACCATAGGATGAACTTGGTCGCCCAAAATTCCTAAATAGTCTCGGCTGTTATTTCTTCCAAGAAGGGAAATCATTGGCCCGGCGGATTTCCAAGAAATAGCACCCCAGATCATCACAGAACCCCCGCCATGGTTTACGGTTGGGAGAAGGCAGTCTGGATGAAACGCTTCTTTCGGCTGTCTCCAAACGTACACTCGGCCGGAGGTCGGAAATAAGGAAAACGATGATTCGTCAGAGAAAATCACATTTTTCCACTGCTCGAGGGACCAATTCTGGTGGTTTCTACACCACTCTAAACGCTTTCTAATTGCAGCTCTTCCGTGGAATCTAAATTTGTGCAGCACCCGACGAACAGTTTTTTGTGTAACTGGGTTCTATAGGTGTTCATTGAGCTCTGCAGTGATTTTAAATGCCGCGGTCTTACGATCCTTTCAAAGAATTCGATTTAGAGTCCGACGGTCTCTCTCAGAAAACTTCAACTTTCGGCCAGACCTGTGGTTTGCCGAGAACATTTTTTCCTTCTCTTTCAAAGGCAATCATTACTTTTGAGACAGTACCTCTTGAAACACCAAGCAATTCAGCAGTTTTCGTTATACTAGCGCCTGCCACACGAGCGCCAACAATTTGGCCTCTTTTTAAAGTCCAAGAGGTCTCCATTTTTATGGGGTCGGACCAATTTCTTTTAATATCGGATAATATTTATTTTAGACAAACATTTCAAATAGCAAAACTAATATACAAAAAAAAAAAAAAACATAAAAAAATGTCAAGTTTTGATTATTTAAAACATGTTCAAAGATTATGATGCCAAAATGTTAGGTGTTTCCATTATTTTGTCCAACCCTGTATATATATATATATATATATATAAATATATATATATATATATATATACACAAATATATACATATATATACATATAAATATATATACATACACAAATATATATGCATATATATATACATGAATATATATATATATATATATACATATATATACATATATATATACACACAAATATATATACATATATATACAAATATATATACATATATACACAAATATATATACATATATACACAAATATATATATATATATATATATATATATATATAT
>NC_134778.1:85462424-85464924 GCF_046742065.1 Oratosquilla oratoria
GCGCAAAGGAAGTTGATGCCGACGGTCCAACGTCAGTTCCGTCTGTCCGTTGAAAATGTTACTTCCATCGAGTTTCGTCAGTTCCGTCTGTCCGTTGAAAATGTTACTTCCATCGAGTTTCGTCAGTTCCGTCGGATTCCGTCGAGACCGTCCGTCCCTCTGATTCCGTCGATCTGTCACCTCTACTTTCCCCCAAAGTTGGGCATTACCGGCTTCAGTGCCTGTTGGCAATTCTCTGTCTATGCTGGCCGCCGCCGGGAAACTTTAGTCATGTCTATGGCATCCATTCGATTTATTTTTTCATTCTTTTATTTTATTATTTTTCTAAGGAACCCACCCTCAGCAGGAGACCACTCTTTGCCTCCGGTCCGTCTTCTATTTATTCTTTCATTTATTTGCTTATTTATTTATTTACTTTTCTCTCAGCCTCTCATCCAAGATGGACAATTACTTTTCTTCCACCAGACTCATGTAAGAAGGACGGTTCTTGAACAAAGAAGTCTCCGACCCTCCCCGTCTGGTTTCAACCTATATATAGAATATCCTTTACGATGCAATAAAGCCTATGACAGCCCCCTTCCCTGCCTTCCTTCATCCTCCCCCCCCCCACCATTCTCCCTTTGTGTCCTTCCTTGTGATTAAAAACTAATCTTCACTCAAAGAAGAATCACGATTATTTTCAGCTTGTACTACCCCCCCCTTTCTTCATGATAGTAATAGTTGGGTTCCACAGCCCCGTTAAGGATGGCA
Source organism: Oratosquilla oratoria (assembly GCF_046742065.1). Taxonomy (NCBI): domain Eukaryota; kingdom Metazoa; phylum Arthropoda; class Malacostraca; order Stomatopoda; family Squillidae; genus Oratosquilla; species Oratosquilla oratoria. The sequence continues at coordinate 85,463,175 of NC_134778.1, forward strand.
ACGGTCCTCCGACCATTCCGTAGGTCTCTGTCACAGGTTTATAGTGGTAGGAGGGAAGCAGTGATTAGTTGTCGTCTTTCATCACGTAAAAGAAGGCGAGGTGCTTACACCAGGAGGCGCTGAGTAGCTGCGACTAAAGCCGTTACCTTTGCTCTGTGCGCCTGGACTGTTGAGACAAGTAACTATCAATCACTGCTGGGTAGTCGGAGAGAAGTGCGGGAGTCGAACCCACAGCTAAGCGAAAGAGACCAGCACGCTTCCGATGACGCCACCAGGGCACTCGACAAGTGGGAGGAAATGCAGTTTGAGTCAATAACCGACGGAACCGGAGGCAGTCACGGACAACTTTGGCAAGCAGAAGGTCATCAAAGAAACCGCGTCCACTTTTCGACAAAACGCGGACTAATTTGACACCCATCACCAGCCACACACACCTCTCCTGTGCCGTCTACTCTCAATCTGGGCAAGTATCCTTCCACTTCCATCTATCATCCCTCTTCTATTTCCAGTGTCGCCATTTCTCCTCCCAACTCCACCTATTCTCAACAATACGCTTATGCTCCTTCGTGTGCTGGTGGCGTGCTTTTCTCGCTTTCACTTCGTTGTGGGTTCGAGTCCCGCACGCCGCTTCGATTCCCGACAGTTGTTACTACCTGCCCCAACAGTCCCTGAAGCGAATAATAGGGCAAAGGTGACGGCTTCGGAGGCAGCTACTCAGCGCCTCCTGGCGTAGGCTCCTCACCTTCCCTATATGTTCCTTCCAGCCCCAATTCCCTTTCACAACTTTTTCATCCGGGCTGGTGGTCGCAATTTGATCACCCTTTCCTTAACTTGTAGATGATTCTCGAAGACAGAGTCGATGAGGACTTCCTCGCCACGCTCATGCTGAAAGTTTTCATTCACCTGTACGAAGAGGAGTGGGAAGTGGAGGGGGAGAGAGGAAGGGGAGGGGGTAGTGGAGGGGAGAGAGGGAGGAGGAAAAGGGGGAGGAGGGGAGGGGAGGAGGAGGGTAAGGTAGGAAGGAGGATAAGGTAGGAAGTAGGGGGAGCAGGGGGAGAGGGGGAAGGGGAGATAGGGAGGAGGACAGGGAGGGGAGGAGAGGGGAGGAGGGAGGGAGGTAAGAGGGGAGAGGGGGAGGAGAGAGGGAGATGGGAGGGGGAGGGGGAGGAGGAGAGGGGGAGGAGGAGAGGGGGAGGAGAAGAGGGGGAGGAGAGGGGAGGAGGAGAGGGGAGGAGAAGAGGGGGAGAGGGGAGGAGGAGAGGAGGAGAGGGGGAGGAGGAGAGGGGGAGGAGGAGAGGGGGAGGAGGAGAGGGGGAGGAAGGGTAGGGGAGGGGTAAGGGAGGGGGAGGGGAGGGGTAAGGGAGGGGGAGGGGAGGGGTAAGTGAGGGGGAGGGGAGGGGTAAGTGAGGGGGAGGGGAGGGGTAAGGGAGGGGGAGGGGAGGGATGAATGGGAGGGTGGAAGAGGGAGGGGGGGGACGAGACACGCGGGACAAACCGAGGTCTTCACCCAGCAAGATCTTTTGTAGATTCTTCTCTCCCTCGCCCCTTTCAGCTGAACAGAACAGTCAACACTAGCAAAGGTGTCACTGTCTTTTGAATTTTCTCTTTCTTTCTTCTATGGGGCATTGTTTTCGACCTCGTTTCTCATGACGAATCCCGGGTTGGAATCGAGCGACTCGTGGTGATTTATCTGTTTTTGGTATTCCAAGTACACTGGGCACAGGTGAAGGCCTCATGGAATGCACTTATC
>NC_134778.1:85469924-85477424 GCF_046742065.1 Oratosquilla oratoria
CCTTTTTTGTGAGGGCTACATTCAATTATCTTTTTTTTTTTTTTTAACCAATTCCACATGCTGGCTTACCTTCAGAATTTATTGCGATTAATGACAGACGACTATACTTAAGTAACTGCAGGTACATTATGGCAAAGTGCTCATTAGGTATGACGTCACTGCCGCTAGGGCGGATCGTCACGTAACGGTTCGCCTGTAACGGCGGTCCGTCACAACACAATGAAGCATTGGAACGTGACTCGACTTTTACTTTTCCTATCTCTTTTCCATCTTTACTTAAAAAAAAATACATATATTTAAAAAAGAATAATTTTTACACTCTCCATCTCCAAAATTTCGTCTATTCTGTGAAAAAGTAGACATCAAAGTCAATCTGGCCCGACAGACTTTTTAGCTCCAGTAAACCTTTGTATTCCATTCTGAGCCTACGTCTGCCTTCATGAACAGAGATTATCCAATTACCGAACTGTGCACAAGCTCGAGCCGCGCGCGCGCGCGCACTCGTGCACACTCGCGCTTAGACCGTCCGAGCGAGCGGCGACCTGTGGTCACAATTTTCGCTCTCTTTGTGAGCCTTTCTACCAGAAGGGACAACTCCATATACAATTACAGTCAGTATTCCCCAGCAATTCATTCAGCTTAAAAGAAAAAAAAAATCAAGAGTTTTTCTCGACACAGATTGGACATTAATATGAGGCCTAGTAATTACCAAGTAAGTCAAGCTATCACAATGAAACCAATTTACAAACTTTTTCTAGGCACAAACACACCCACGTGTTGACTTTCACAGGGCTAAAATATTGATAAATGTGTTTGTTCACTTTGCATGACAGAGCTGGAAATGAGGGAGGAGTTGGATACATCTTACAGGGAGGCGACAACATTCCCGTACATACTTACAAGGTGGCTACCACAAAGTTAATGCTCATTATTATTTCCTATCAACTAAGCCATCACAGTGAAAGCTCCCACATGCCGAATTCCATACATACACAAAAAGGCCCTTTCTCCAATGTAAAAAGGGTGGTATTAATGGTTCATGCAGAATGTACATTGAAATGTACCAATGTGCACTATCGCGTTAGTATGATCACATATACAATAGTACATCAGCATACACAAAGAATCCCAGAAAACTGTCTTTCATAACTAACAATCGGTTTTTGTCATTAGATATGTAACGTGACTTTCCCAACCTTAGAGGCGTGCATTCAGCGTTCTTGAAAAAATCAAACGCAAGGTAGAGAGCATAAGACACAGATAGTACAGTGCTTACGTTCAACAGCTTGCTAAAAATTGTTACTCACACGTACACGATTACACATTTCCATGCACATGACAAGTATATGCAAAAATGTATATATGGACAAAACCACATGGATAGAATTTATTTTTAATGAATATATATATATATATATATGTATATATATATATATATATATATATATATATATATATATATGCTTTGTTGAAGTCTACAGCAGTAGTAGCATTGTTCAACTTGTGAGAAGTACTCTCGATATTTCTAATGAGAGAGCGGAGGTTGGAGGTCAGGGTATTGATAAAATCTCCAAGGTACATGATGTTTACTCTAGACGTCTTTCGACTCAATCAGAGGTCATCTTCAGGAGTTACAATACACACAATGATAAACAGGAATGACATAATTATGAGGTGTGGCGGGGGAGATTTTGTACCCGCGAAGAAACACTGGGACATGAAGTCATATGAGGTGTGGCGGGGAGATGTTGTACCCGCGAAGAAACCCTGGGACAGGAAGTCGACGTAGCTACCCACGTCTGGATCAACCCTCCATCAATATCCAGCTACAGCCTGAAGTTTCACTCCCATCAATGAGGAAACCCTACCAGCAACCTACGGGGAACCCGTCGGCGCTCCGAGGCGTAGGTGGGGAGCGTGGACTCAAACCAGCGGATGACCAAGCTGGGGATCTGCTGAGGATCTGCTCTCTAAATAGCAACATCTTTAGGGAGTAGATTATGCGTGCCATCCACCACGCTCTGTGGAGAGCACCAGAGCGCCGGATCGTCATCTTGGGAAGAGCACCTCTAAGGAAGGCGATGGTGAGCTCCGCCAGTTCCCTGTAGTCGTCTCGGGGCTGCTTCTGGATCATGATGGCATTCACGGATTCGATGATGGCTTCCTTCTTGGCAGGCAAGGTCTTGGGGAGGTCGGAAAGAGGATGGATTGCCGAACGATCGATGAACTGCCAGTACTCCTTGAATCGCGAAAAGAGGTTGATCTCAGGGCCAGAAGAGGGTCCCAAGCACGAGGCAAAAGCCTTTTCAACTAGAATTTCGTGCACGTGGTGACGGCAGGCGAACGAGAATAGGTAGCCGCTCCATCTTTTCCTGCAGTAAGGTGCAGGTTCCGTTGACATCGCCAGTGTTTACACTGGTGGTGTCGAAGCACATCCCTATGACGCGATCACTGATTCCCCAGTCTTCCAGACACTCAAAGACAGCTGTGGCAGTAGCCTCGCCCGTCCCAGCACGCAGCTTTGGAACACCCAAGAGTTTCTCCACACCTTTATCGGTGACAATGATGGCGAGCCGGTCGGCCCGAGATCCGTTGTCTTGAGACACGATTTTACCGTCTCAGTGGACGGTGAGGGGAATCTACGGACTAAATGCCTCCTTGATTTCTCCCTCCAGCGACGCCAGGTACTTGGCTCTTGCCATTCGGATGGACTCCGGGTTGAGGACGAGTTCCTGGGGATCCTGACCCAAGCTACTTGCCGTTGCGGCTACGATTCGAAGAGCCTGACGGCTGTTGACCCCCGTCCGATCCACGCGCCGACTAGATCAGGGGACATGATCGTCTTGGTCCCCCGCATTCTCACTTGCATGGGCGGTGAGGCTCCTTCGTCACCGGATGAGGAGGTTGAGGAGGTCGAGGAGGGACGGACTGGACTGGAGGATGCTGACGAGGAAGACTAGTTCCACGGTCTCCTCTGTCATCGGCGACCGTTCGCATCCACCATGTGCAGCAGTTCTCTCTCGTCGACGTCCCCAGCTTCCAACTTCTTGTCATGCCCCGCCATGGAACCCCATCTCCCCTTCTCCCGCTGTGCCATGAGGAAGTCCTTGTCCTACTTGAAGGTCATCAGGGCAAGCGCATCAGCGTGGGCGATGTCCAGAAGGTCCGGGAGACTTTCTTCAAACGCCTTCTGCTTCTCCCGGGGCTTGACTCCTGTATCCCGCTTACTTTTCTGCAGAACCTTCCACTCTTCAAAGAGGGAAACGATCTTTCTCCTGATGCTCGTTTCTGCCATCACCGGAATCCGAGCTCGGAGCCAGAAGTCTAAACCTTCCTTGGCCACTCCGCAGTGCTGTCAGAATCCTTGATCCTTGTGATAGAAGAAAAAGCGGCGGATGGCATCTTCTCGGCTTGGGAGCTTAGCTCCAGTTATGCACTCGATGCTATGTCCTACTAACCAAATCTCACTTTTTTCAGGTAGCCATAACCTGTGGGAAGAGATAGAAGATTTTTAATTCATTCTGCCACCACTAAATATTAACCAATCCTCCTTAAACTTTGCACATAATAGTGTCTTAACACAATGCAGAATTCTACCAAAGTAGGTGAAAAAAATCACAACTTACAAAAATTGCCTTACATGGCTATTGGCACCCTAATATACATACTATATACATATACATGCATATATACATATTTATATATATACACATATACATACATATATATATTATATATATATACATACATATATATATTATATATATATACATACATTATATATATACATACATATATATATTATATATATATATACATACATATATATATTATATATATATATACATACATATATATATATATATTATATATATACATACATACATACATATATATATATTATATATACATACATATATATATATATATATATTATATATACATACATATATATATATATATATATATTATATATACATACATATATATATTATATATACATACATACATACATATACCAAGGCTTTTTCCCCCTTCCAAGGGAGGTAGCCACAAAAGGAAAGGCATAAAAACACTCCCACCCATTTCATCCCTAAATACACTCCACACCCCTCCCACCCTTCCTCTCATCTGAGCACCTCCTGGATGACGGGTCATTCCTGAACCCTGCCCACCGCCCTGGGTCAGAAGCAGTGTCGCAAGACACAGTACATCCACAGCAAGGCCGCTTCATTTAATCGGCGACCCCCCCTCTCCGTCCCCCTTTGCATATAAGGAGAGGACGGGGAGAAATCCCTTCGGGCTGCGTCAAAATTTACTCACACATACTACCCCACCCCCCACCCCCCCGCCTATTCCTCCTCATGCAGTCACAACATCATCCATATACAACCATTCTCCACTCACCTCTGTCTTCCGTCCTCTCCCTTCCTTCCTCAACAGACATTCCCCTCTTCCCCAAAGCCCCCTTCACCCCATCCATCCACCTCATCCTAGGACGTCCCCTCATGTTCACTCCCTCCACATCTGCCTTCCATACCTCTTTTACTAGTCTTTCTTCACTCATTTCTTTCCATGGGTCCCAAACCATCCTAATATTCTTTCATCAACCCTCTCTCCCAAATCCTTTTTCACCCCTGTTCTCCTCCTCACCTCCTCATTTCTCACTCTATCTAGCCTAGTAACCCCCACCATACTTCTCAGACACCTCATCTCAAACACATTCAAACTCCTTCTCTCTTCTTCTCTTATGTTCCACGTTTCTGCCCCATACAGTGCGGTTGGCACAATCACTCCTTCATACAGTCTCCTCTTCGCATCCATTCCCAAATGTCTATTTCTCATTACACTCTTTAAACCACCAAGGCATTTACTCGCTTCTCTCAATCTACATTCTACCTCCACCTTCACTCCACCTTTTCCTGCTACACTTGCACCCAAGTATCTAAAACTATCCACTTCCTCCAGTCGCTCTCCCTTAATGTTCACTTCCAGTCTACTGCCACTTTCACCCCTTGTACATCTCATCACCTTACTTTTACCCACATTTATCTTTAGCTTTCTTCTATCACATACTCTCCCAAACTCTGCCACCAGCTTCCTCAATCCCTCCTCTGACCCTGCCACAAGCGCAGTGTCGTCCGCAAAAAACAGCTGGCTCACCTCCCACTTTTCTCCATTTTCTTTAACCATCTCCAATCCCTGACTCACTACCCTAGCATTTACCTCTCGCACCACCCCATCCATGTATAAGTTGAACAGCCAGGGCGACATAACGCATCCTTGACGAAGTCCCACCTTTACTTCAAACCACTCACTCTCTCCATTTCCAATCCTAACACATGCTCTACTACTCACATAAAAACTCTTGACAGCTCCCAAAAGATTTCCTCCTATCCCATAAATCTGCATAACCTCCCACAGTGCCTTTCTGTCTACCCTATCATAAGCCCTTTCCAGATCCATAAAAGCCCAAAAAACATCCTTCCCCTTTCCTATAGCTTTCTCACATATCTGTCTTACCACAAAGATCTGATCTACACAACCTCTACCCGTCCTAAATCCACACTGTTCCTCACCAATTACTCCTTCTGTTCCTCTCCTAATCCTCTCAATTAAGATTCTCCCATAAGCCTTCCCTACTACACTCAACAGGCTAATCCCTCTGAAATTACTACATTCACACTTGTCCCCTTTTCCCTTGTAAAGAGGAACTATACAGGCACTACTCCAGTCCTCCGGTACTTTACCCTCTCTCCAGCAAACATTAAATAATCTCACCAACCAGTCCACCATCACTGAACCTCCCTTTTTCAGACATTCTGCATGACATCCATCCAGACCAGGTGCCTTACCTGCTTTCATCATCTTTACAACTGCCTTCACCTCATCCTTCCTTATTTCTCCTCCGTTCTCCTCACTCATCACTCTCATTTTCTTCGTATTTCCCACTGCAGCTATCTTTCCTTCCCTATCCTCCTTCACATTTAGCAACTCCCTAAAATACTCTGCCCATCTTCCCCTCACTGCCATCTCTTCCATTATCAACTCTCCATCTGTACCTTTTACCTTTTCTTCCCTTCTTGATTCGCCTCCTCTTCCTCTCTTAATTTCTTTCCAAAACATCTTTTTATTACTTTCAAAATTTTCTGTCATACTCCTACCCCATTTCACATCTGCTCTCCTCTTTGCCTCCTTTACCTTTTGCTTTACTTCTCTTTTCTTTTCTTTGTACGTCTCATATGACTCCCCTGTCCTCTTTTGTAACCAATCTGTGAATGCTCGCTCTTCTCTTCTACAACCTTCTTTGTTTCCTCATCCCACCATTCACTACCCTTTCTTCTATTTCCCCCTGTCCTTCTTGTTCCACACACCATCCTTGCACACTTTAAGACTCCCTCCTTGAACCATCCCCATTCCTCCTCCACACCCATCTCTGCTCTATCCTTTACTCCCTCCCACTCCTCCTTCAGCTTCTTTTCGTACTCCTTCTCCTTTTCCTTTTCATTCAAGGAGTTCACTCTAAGAACCTCCCTACCTTTTTGTCCCTTTCCTCCTTCTCCATCTATCCTCCACTCTCAACTTACCTTCCACCAAAAAATGATCTGATATTCCCCCACCTTCTCCCCTTAGCACATGTACATCCTTAACTCTTCCTATCATAATCCTATTTACCACTACATAATCCATTAGCGCTCTATCTACCACCCTTCCCTCCACCACCCTCTCCCATGTGTACTTATGCTTGACTTTCTTCCGAAACACTGTATTTGCTATCATCAACTCTCTTTCTAGACACATTTCCACCATCAACTCTCCACTACGATTCTTTCCTGGAACTCCACACTTCCCAACCACTCCATCGATTGGACCATTTCCCACTCTAGCATTAAGGTCTCCCAGTACTATTACATTGACATTTCTTCCTAAACCCTCTATGCACTCATTTAAATCTATCCAAAAGGCCTCCCTTTCTTCCATGCTCTTCTCACTGCCCGGCCCATATGCACTTACAAAGACCCACATCTCCTTTCCCAGTTTCACCTTCATCCACATTATCCTTGAGGAAACCTCCTTCCACTCCACTACCCCTTTACCTATCTCCTCACTTACAAGAATAGCCACCCCTTCCCTCCCTCGCCCTCTCTTCACTCCTGATAACCTCCCACTTACACTCCCAAACATACACTCACCCTTCCCTTTCAACTTAGTTTCACTCAAAGCCAACACATCCAACTTTCTTCTCACAAACATACTACCTATCTCTTCCCTTTTACTCTCATCTGTACCACATCCACGCACATTAAAAGACCCAAACCTTAGGGTGCTGGCCCGAGGCCCGCCAGCACCCCTTATGCCTTCACTTTTGTCTTTAGGATGTGTGCCCCGTGGGGCTACAGGGAGAAGGATGCCTAGTCCCTCTCCCCGTCCCTTTCTTCTCGCCTCTTACGATCCAAGTGGGAAAACTTGGTGGCAGTATTCTTTTCCCCCACCACAGGG
>NC_134778.1:85489924-85509924 GCF_046742065.1 Oratosquilla oratoria
CATGGTCAAGGAAAACCATCGCGGGTGTGTGTGAACGCCTCCACTGACTTGTAATTGAACAGCAGCGGTTCAAAACCGTGGTGGCTTACACCGCCGCTAGTGTGAAGAGGGACTAACTCTGCCGTCTTGACAATTTTTATCCTATTTTGTTTATTTTATCTTATTCTTCCATTACTCGTTTGTTCATTTATCTTTTATCAAGAGTTCCCTCCCACCTGTTTCTCGATTGGAGTAATTAATGAACACGAACAAAGCTCGACTTTGATATTGGTAATCGATATTGCTGAGCAGTTTACACAGACCAAACCCAATGATGAAGGATGCTTCTTTTATGCTGTCTACTGCGTTTTAGGTCACCCTGTTGGACGACAGATACTATGGTTTATCGACAGAATTTCACCCGGAAATGATGAGGATTCTGGCCTGGTTTGCCGCCAGGCAATTTTATTCACCCAAAAGGGAGAGGGAAGGATAGCTGTCAAAATGTTAAAATCTGACAACCAGGCGTGTTCGTTCAGCTGAGGGAATCCTTCAGAAGTGACGGTGTCACGGCCTCGATTGCTCGCAAATCCGCGCGTGGAAATCCACGCCAACTCCGGCGCGTAACCTTATGTGACCTCACATAAGGCAGGCATAGGCTACATTACCTGTGGCACGGTAACGTCCTCCATGGCTTTGATTATTTCATTATGGTTAGTGTAAGATGACGTTTTTCAGCTGAGAGGTCAGAGTTTTGGGGGAGGAGGAAGAAGAGAAAAAAGGAGAAAGAATAGAAGGAAGAAGAAAAGAAAGAAGAAAAAATATTTAACAGCTTCGCTATGGTAAAGGCCTTGAGAGACTTTGTCCTGGCTGGGACCAAATCGATCGAGACTTCATTTGGCATCTGGACGTATATCCTCCGACGCCATTCAGAATAAAATTTAAAAATGGCGCCACCTTAGTCAAGAAATGCCTCCTTACTACTGGGTAACGCTTCCGAAGTTACTAATCCCGGTACTCTGCAGGTCGTCAAGGAGATGTATAAAAGAATGAAACAGTTACCCATCTGCCTACGCCCCCTGGGGGAGGAGAAATGTTCCTAATGGGTATATTTACACCCGAAGTTCACCATGATTCACTCATGCATTGACGTAGGGAAATGTTGACAAAGGAACGAAGCTAAATCTTCCTTCAGAGAATTCCGAATTGGCACGCATGAGCACAATTCCTTTCACCCTAAACTACTTCAAAAAGATATGCCATCAGCGAGAGACGTTGGCGTGTATATACTAGGGTATATACTGTGTGTGTGTGTGTGTGTGTGTGTGTGTGTGTGTGTGTGTGTGTGTGTGTGTGTGTGTGTGTGTGTGTGTGTGTGTGTGTGTGTGTGTGTGTGTGTGTAACTAACGGCGCATAGCTGCATGCTGAGAGAAATGTGCATATATAGCTGCAGTAGATGAATAGGGAGGTACAAATCTATGGAAAGAGTGATGCCTGATGAATAGGGAGATACAAATCTATGGAAAGAGTGATGCCTAACTCTACCCTATTCATCCTAACTTCTCGACAAATGCGGATGTAAAAGTTTTCGGGTTTTTACGTCTTCTTTCATACCTTTATTTATAAATTTATCTATCTCCATATATCTATTTATTTATTCATTTACTTCGTTCATTTATTCACGTATCTGTCTGTTTGTTTATGCATGTTTTTTTATATTTTTTCTTTTAATGATTTATGTACTTTATATTTTTTCATTTTACATCGTTATGGACTTAAATGTTTCCTCACTATGTACTCAGCTACTACAAATCATTGTAAATAACTGGAAACTGAAGAAAAAGGCCAGAAATGCATAAATACAAGTACATTGTATAGTACTATACCCTCTTCTTCCATCTGTTTTTTTGTTTGTTTTTTTTTACTGTTAATGAAAATTTGGTTAAAAAATTTTAGCTTTCAGTGAGCCAATTTTTCATAATATTCTCATCGTTTTTTACGCTAAGTCATATTGCATTGCTTCTGACCCAGGTATTAGGCGGGAGTGCAAGATAAACTTTCATACAGAGACCATGAGATGAAATTAGCGAGAAGATGTTTGAATGACACTGATTTTTTTATATATAAAGTTGACGATTGATGAATTATTTTGGATGAAGAAATAGTAGAGTCAAATAATATGTGACAAATTAAGGTCAGAATTGATCATTAGGAATAAAGAGATTAGACCTTATGAGCATAGTTCTTATCCTGTATACTGCAATATATAGACACATCTCATAAAAGCCGTGTAAGAGAAGCGGCACTGCAGTGGATGGGCTGTATCTTGCTGCATTCCTTCTGACCCAGGCAGTGGGCAGGAGACAGGAATGAACTTTCATCCACAAGGAGCTAAGATGAGATGGGAAACAATGGGTGACGGATGGGAGTGGAGTGGGTGGGAGCGGATGTAAACTTTTGCTGGCTACCTCACCCATAAGGGGGAAGAGACCTTTAACCCATTAAACTCCGATGACAAGATTCCTTGTCATTTGGTCAAATAAAAACAAAAAATCATAAAACACCAAAATGTTTGATCAAACACCAGAAAAATATGACGTCAGTCCTCGCGCGAAGCGAGTACTGACGTCATATTTTTCTGGTGTTTGATCAAACATTTTGGTGTTTTATGATTTTTTGTTTTATTTGACCAAATGACAAGGAATCTTGTCATCGGAGTTTAATGGGTTAATATATAAATAGGTATAGCTTTATGTTGAAGTGTGCTGATACGGTCTCCGTTTTCCAACAACTCAAAAATTTAACCCTTTTCTTGTGTTTCATATGTTCCCACTGGACTTTAATCAGCTGAAAAAAAAACTCATCAGTACAAAGGTCTCCGCTTAACCCATTCAACTCCGATGACAAGATGTCTTGTCATTTGGTCAAATAAAACAAAAAATCATAAAACACCAAAATGTTTGATCAAACACCAGAAAAATATGACGTCAATCCTCGCTTCGCTCGCAGCGAAGCGAGGACTGACGTCGTATTTTTCTGGTGTTTGATCAAACATTTTGGTGTTTTATGATTTTTTGTTTTATTTGACCAAATGACAAGACATCTTGTCATCGGAGTTGAATGGGTTAAAAAAAAAAAAGTGTTATTTTACAAAATGTTTGTGTTTGTTTCCAGTTTCTTTATGTACCGACCTTTGCCTTGCTGCCGTTTGCTCAATCGACATAAAAGCATTTCCCTAATCTAATGACGCCAAACACAATTTTTCGATCATCTGACTTATGGTCTATCGCTACGTTGCCCATACGAAGTCTGGGTCGAGGTATTGCTTTTGGTTGAGTTTGTTTTCTTGGCCGATTGTTACGGTAGAAAGGCTTAATCAATTAGCACGAAGTTGAAAAGAAAGAAAAACTCTACACGTCCCGATTCAGTTTTAGGAATAATCTGTTCAAAATCGAAAACACAAGAAATATTAAAAAAAATTACGTAACTCAATATTTTTTCATTTGCTTCAAGCAATAATTAACATATCCTTTATTCTACTTCATAGATAATATTTTCCATTAGAATAATTAAGATGCACAGTATGACCTTCAGTGATAAATGTAAAATTCCAGGTTAAAGATTTTAAAAGTTCCTCAACCCAAAACTGCTGCAGACAGATGTTTCCTAATATCAACATACAGGTGGTCGCATCGAGTAATTGACCTTCAATTACCTTCACAGGTCAAATTCAAGTGAGAAACCCTTAGTAGGGCAAAACCTCGTCATTTGCGGTGAGTCACCATTTTTTTTTTTTTTTTCAAGACCGATGTTGGGTCACCTCCCCACCTGGCAGACTATCGGGAACCAAAGCAGCGAGCCCGCAGCGGATCCCGGTAATCGAACTCAGGACCACCTGCTTATAATTCAAGATTGTATCCACTGGTCCTTGCTGATAGAGCTCTAACTCGAAACCTGTCGTAAATAGATGTTTACTATTACAAGCCCACCGGCTGCGCCGGCCAGGCTTCGCCTGGGGGCTTGGCGCTTCGCGCAAAGCTCGCTTCGCTCGCGGGCGCTTCGCGCCCTAGGGCTTCGCCCCTGTTTAAACCATGCTCTTATTTCTTGCAGTAAGGATATAGAAAGGCTAATAAAAGAATCAATACATTTACGTTTTTTATTCACTCAGACACACACCTTCTTAGGAAAAGGCGGAGAAGTAACATAACCCCCTGAAGAGTGCCCCTCTTCTTTGTCTTCTTCGGATTCACGGCTTCTCTTCGGGAAGCCATCGGAGCTACTTTCGTCATCGCTAGAGCGGTTTAAAGCCACCATCACAGCCTCGATCTCCTTCTTCAGCTTTTCCTCCAGCTTTTCTATTTTCGAGAACAGGCGGGCGCTAACATATTCCGCCATTCCTCCTCTGAGATTTTGTGTATGTCTTCCGGGATGTTGTTTGTCCTGTCGGACTCGTCCACTTCCTCGGGAATGCGGGTAGCCGCAACTAAAGACGCTTTTGTGGGCCCCTTTTCCTCCTCTTCTCCCTCTAAATAATCCTCGAACAACTCTCTGTACACCACGTTAACAGCAGGCCGTGGGGCAACACTTTTTCCAGCCCTTCGCCAGCCCGTATAGTACACCAAAGAGTCTCGGTGATTTCTTTGCGGTTCTCGCGTGCATTTGTTATTTTCTCTAGTGCTCCGGCACGTACTTCTGCATCCTCGGACAGCCCGGGCAAGAGGAAGCTACCTTCAGGGTCTTTCTCACGCAATCTCATCAGCTTGGCCTCCTTATTGATTTCTGCGGTCCTCTGCTTCTTTCGTTGTTTTTCCGCTTTCTTCTCCTCTCGTTTCCTTTTTCTTGCTCTTTGTTCTTCCTCTTTTTCTGCCTTTTTCAGCTGTCTCTGTCTTTTCCGCTCTTCTACCTCTGCCCTCTTTTCTGCCTGCTTCTGCTCTCTCTGTCTTTTCCGTTCTTCTTTCTCTGCCTTCTTCCGCTCTAGCTCACTTTTCTCGACCACTTCCTTTTCTCTCGCCATCAGCCTCAACCCCTCTGTTAGCGGGCCGACACCAAAATCAGAAGAGGGAACGGAAGACGCAACCTCCAAAGGCTCCGCCATCTTTTTCTCCTCCTCTTCGTCTCCCGGAGGCTCCGCAGCTCTCTTTTCTTCTTCTTCGGCACAGTCACGGGAACGCCCCCGGACCTTCGCCGGGCTGCCTTTATGGCGTATTTTCTTGCTCTATTAAACCGGCTTTTAGCGGCTAAAGACCTCTCTATGTAGTATTTCTGGTATTGTGTGTGATCACTCCCGCCTCCGTTGGTCCTGAAGTTTTTGTAGCCGGCAAAGTAATGTTTCATGAAGCCTTTTGCTCTTTCTTCGGAGATCACCTCGCCGGATGGCTCCAACGAATCGAGCAAACCTTCATCATAAACTAAATCTTTCCGCTCCTTTAATAGCTCGTTAAAAGTCAACAACTTTCTCTGGAAGATCCTATCGATTCTTTCACTTGAAAACACTTTAAGTCCTCGTAGAGGTGAGAAAACTCCTTCTTGTGTTCCTCTTTTAAAGCTTTCATCCGTTTGCTGTCGTTCTGCAGCTCCTCCTTCGGGATCTTTACGAAAAACACCTATAGCGGGGGTGTCCCGCTTTTCGTAGTGTGCGCGACCGAAACGGGAAACGAATCAAAAACGGGTCAAGGTTTAAAAATTATATTATTGATTAACGCACTAGTTTTATACGGTACAAAATAACCTTTGCTTTAACACAATCAATTCAGTACGAAGTTAAACTAACCTGACATCTGGTGGATATAAAGTTACCCGGCATCATTCGTATATCTTTTATCACTTTCTCTAAACTTTTGGTCCTCTAAGATCATCTTGGAAAGGAGGCTGCATGTGTTTGTTAACTTAATCACTGGGACGATGAATACCATGGACTGGTAAACATTTCTTTAAAGAAGAGCACTGTCGTATTTCGAGCTGAAATGTACTCTCATAATTTTTCTATAATTGTTCTTATTGTCAGTTTGGTATAAAAGTTCATCAAAGATCAAAGTATCATCCAAAAGCAGGGTTTTTTTTTATTTCAATGTCTTTATACAACCAATATCCTTATTTCAAGGTTTATATGTCTCATTTATAATGTCAAACTGAACTGGTCAACAATAAATCTCTGCGCCATCTTCCTTAACCACTTTTTCTCATTCGTTCTTTCCAAAGCAAATTTTTTTTTTAGCAATATTCATCTGGGGCCCTCCTTACGAATATTTAAGTGTTTACAGTTAAGCTATGGTATTTGATGACATAAAAAAAAAAAAAAAAAATACAGTAAAAAAAAAAAAAAAAAAATCTTATAACTGCATTTAAGCAACGCCTTCATTAACGACTTCTCAAGAAATCATCAGCTGTCTCCCGAAGAGCTAGTCTGAGTTGGGCCTAATTAAAAAATTTTACCGCTCCGTGCAGTTTCCTTTTAACGATTCAAACTTCTCCCCTCCCACCGTTTCTCTTTTCTCTAACTTTTGTTCACATAATCAGTTCAACTCGCTTTATGCCGAACCTGCGCTCCAGTATCTTTTTCCTACGCTGGGATACTTTCACTCCACGTTGGATTACTTTCTTTGCGCGCTGCCTCCTCTGCATTCCACTAACCCAGCAACTTCATTTGCACCAGATGACGGTGAGGAGTCTACGCCAGGAGGCGCTGAGCTGCAGCTGAAGATGTCACTTTTGCCCTATAATGCGCTTAAAGGGAATGTTGGGGCAAGTAACACTTACTGCAACTGAGAATCGGAGAGAGATGCGGGATTCGAACCCACAACTGTGTGAGTATGAGGGTTCCATTCATCTCGTCCTGCCATTTCATTCACCTCCAATCACACCTCACGTGATGGAATAGGTTTAAAACGTATCCATATGAGCTTCCTTCGTTGTGGTGGTGATTTCATTTCATTCTGGCTCCCGTCGGGCTATCTCGTTCTTCTCCGTGGCGTTTCACTACCACCACCATCACCACCAGTAGCAAAGACACTAAACCTCCAACTCATCCACTAGATGCTCTTCTCGTCTAATTTCAACCTAAATATCTTTATTTCCCATTTTCAGTAACTCATGTTTCTAGGCGCTGGTCAACCTAATCATTCGATACGTCTGCATAAACTACTATTCTATGGTCACTCGTGTACACACTCTTTTCTATAACAAGGCCAATATGAGTTAAAAAATAAATAAAAAACAGAAAGCTGGCTCACCTCTCATCCCCACTGTGTGTGCTTCTCTTACTGTCGGGAAGAGGGTGAGGCTACCCTTCCTTCAAAGGGATTATTTCCCCTTGAAGGATGGATAGCCGACGTTTTATTATAATTATATTAAATTATGTTTTGTTATGTATTATATTATACACATGCAGGCGTGTACTGTATGTGTGTATATAATTATATATGTATATAAAACAATGGGACTCGTCTCCATCTTCTCTCTTGGTGTCTTTCCTTTAAGGATTTTCTTTCCCCTAAATGTATTTCTACCCCTTTCCTTACACTTAGGATATATACACACACATACATACAAACACAAACACACACACACATTATATATATATATGTTCACTCCCTCCACATCTGCCTTCCATACCTCTTTTACTAGTCTTTCTTCACTCATTCTTTCCATGTGTCCAAACCATCCTAACACTCTTTCATCAACCCTATCTCCCAGCTCCCTTTCCACCCCTGTTCTCCTCCTCACCTACTCATTTCTCACTCTATCTAGCCTAGTAACCCCCATCATACTTCTCAGACACCTCTTGAGATGAGGTGTCTTTCTTCCTCTCTTATGTTCCATGTTTCTGCCCCATACATGTTGGCACAATCACTCCTTCATACAGTCTTCTCTTAGCATCCATTCTCAAATGTCATTTCCTCATTACACTTTTTAATCCACCAAGGCATTTACTCGCTTCTCTCAATCTACATTCTACCTCCACCTCCACTCCGCCTTTTCCTGCCACATTTGTACCCAAATATCTAAAACTATCCACTTCCTCCAGTCACCAAGATAAGATCTCTCCTAAGCAAACTTAAAGAAAATAAGTCAAATGTTCGTCGTATAGAGACTATATGCAAGAAGATAATCTAAAATGAATCTTCTATAGCTTTTAACCTCGTCTGCCTACAAGAAAAGATCCTACCTGGCTACACACACACACAAAATTATATATATATATATATATATGTATATGAGTGTGTGTGTGTATATATCTATACTTATAAAATTCTGATAATCTTGTTTGTTATCTTGCTTTCTTGAAACCGTTACCCAGCCAATCAGAAGAGATATGATGTCACGACTGAGGAACAGCCAATCAGAAGAAAAGACATGACGTCACGACTGAGGACCAGCCAATCAGAAGAGATATGACGTCACGACTGAGGACCAGCCAATCAGAAGAAGAGATCAGAAGAAGAGATATGACATCGCGACTGAGGATCAGCCAATCAGAAGAAGAGACATGGCGTCACGACATCATATGATGCGTAGTGTTCCAAGCAACGACATGACATCACAATCTTCTGCATTTCACTTCATATAACAACGTATCATTTAAAATTTTATTTGACCCATATGCATATAAAATTTTCATATTCAGTATTTAAAAGTATAGCCAACTCCTGAGTTAGCATCTATGAGACACAATGAGCTTATCAAAATATTACGAACCGTATAAATCATATGATGCGTAGTGTTCCAAGCAACGATGACATGACGTCACAATCTTCTGCATTTAACTTTTTATAAGTAATCAAGTCACTGCCTTCGTCTACTGAATAAAGCATTGTCTTAATAAAGATTTATTGACCATTTTATTAATAACGTATCATTTAAAATTGTATTTGACCCAACGGGTCACGGGTGGTCTAGTATGTGTATGTATATATATATATATATATATATATCTATATATATATATATATATATATATATATATATATATATATATATATATATATCCAATAATTTTCTGACAGTCGCATGCAGGATTCGAACCAACTGCTATCGGCCTCCCGTAAGATCACCTTCCCAGAGCCTTAGACCACTACACCAACAGACTGTCAGAAATTTATCGGATTGATGTCGCTGTTACTAGCGAATTTTTCTCATATATATATATATATATATAAATATATATATATATATATATATATATACATATATATATATATATATTATATATATATATATATATGTATATATATGAGAGAGAATGTGGGTGGGGAAGGGCAAACGAAGATGTGTTAGGAATAGAGTTTATTGCCCTAACGTTGCGACCATCTTGGTCTTCTTCAGAGGACTACAGCAATAATCTTAAATATATATATATATATATATGTATATATATAATAATCTTAAATATATATATATATATATATATATATATTATATGTATATATATATATATATATATATATATATATATATATATATAAAATCAAGTAACGTAGGTGTCGTAACACATGAATAAAATAAAAGTTTAACCCACTCTCGGAGAAAGATAAGCTGAGATACGGAGTAAACCGCATAGTTCGACCACTAACTGTGGTCCTCTTCAGCAGTAACAATTATAGGGTACATAGAGAAGGGGTTATATTCAGAGGAGGAAGTTACAGTGGGGAACTCAGTAAGCCTCAGGTCACTTGCCCTGAGTGAGGTCGGACGTTTCGTCCTGTGGAGATGAATTTATTAACTGCCATACTAGTAATGGCATCTGGTGACCTTTGACCTTTAGAAGTATTATAATTTGGAAACTGTTTTATTAATGAGGACTCAATAATTTTTCTTTTGAAACTACAATGTAATTTGTATACTGTATTCTTTCAATCTATTCTGTGATCTAAAAGACTAGAATGGAGGAATACAGCTGAGTTTTCTTGGCCGTATTTTAAAGAGTCTTTATGTTCTTTGATCCTAGTAGGTAGATCACGTTCGTTTGTCCCCAGTACACTTTATCACAATCGAGACATGGTATCTTATATACTCCGGGGTTGTCCTTATTAGATGTTCTGTGATGGACATTTACTACTTTTTTTTTATATTATTTGGGTAACTAAAAGTGATCCTAATTTGGTTACTAGATACTAATTTAGATGCGGCATGTATAGATTCATTATAAGGGAGTTTAATATTTGATTTTTCCCAGACAAATTTTGTGTTGGAATTGGTTATTCTAAAATAACTAGGTTTGGCTTTGCTAAGGGCTTTTGTCAAAAACCAGTCTGGGTAGCCTATTTTTAGTAATTGAGTGCGTACTGATTCAATTTCTGAGTAGAGAAATTCCGGGCTGCAAATTCGAAGAGCTCTTAAATAAAGGCCCGAGGCAACACTGTATTTGATATTATCCGGATGATTACTGAAAAAATGTAAATAACTGCCCGTATGAGTAGGCTTCCTGTATACAGCAAAAGACAAATTTTCTGGACATCTGATCATTAATATATCAAGAAAAGGTATTCTTCCTTCAATTTCCCATTCTACTTTAAATTTAATGTTATGTGCTAAATTATTGAGACTATCAAGAAAAACGTTGAAAGAGCCCCATTTGTCATCCCAGATAGTGAATACACCATCGACATATCTGAACCAGAACATGTCGGCTGGTTTGATACCAGGTAAAAGTACGCACTCAAAATATTCCATATATAGATTCGCCAACACCGGGGAAAGGTTGGAACCCATGCTGCAACCGTACCTTTGCCTGAAAAAAGAATTATTGAAAGAAAAAACATTGGAGGTAATACAAAGACGTGTTAAACTGATCAATTTTGAAACTGAAAGGGGAAGATTATCTTGTAACGGTTGCAACTTGGTTTCCAAAAAACTGAGAACATCTTCTACATTTATGTTTGTGAATAGCGAAACTATATCGAGACTAAGCAATTTGCTGTGTTCTGGGATTTTTTGTTTCTTAATTTTATTTGTGAAGTCCTCAGAATGTTTAATGTGGGAGTTGGAGAAACTTCCTACGAAAGGTTAAAGAATTTCCGTGAGCCATTTGGAGGTCTTATTTGTGCAAGAATTCCTGTTTGATATAATTGGTCTAAGGGGAATGCCTTCTTTGTGGAGTTTAGGGAGACCATAGACATTTGGTAGCTGAGGGCTGATAACTTTTAACTTATTGAATAAGTCGTCTCCTATTATTTTGCGGGCTTGCTTGTTAAATTCAGCTGCGGTGGACTCAAGGGGATTTTTAGTAAGTGATTCAAAAGTATCCTTATCTGTTGACAAATCAAGGGCTTTGGCTTCAGAATCACACTGATCGAGAAGTATTAATTTCCCCCCTTTATCTGCTCTAGAAATAATCATGTTGTTGTGGTTACTTAAACTCTCCACTGCTTGTTTAAGTCGTTTAGGTAAACCACCATCTTGTTTAAAACAATCTGCTATTCCTTGCAAGAGTACACTTTTAAGACAATGCAAATCTTTTTCAAAATCATTTGATGCAATAAATCTGTCAAAACCAATTATGTCATCACGAACATGGTTGTTATCAGGTTTCAATGCGAAGCCTACACCAAGACCTAACACCTTCAGCTAACAAATATCTATGGTCTCCCTAAACTCCACAAAGAAAGCATTCCCCTTGCACCAATTATACTTTTACTTCATAAAGATCTATTTATTTGATTATATATCTTTTACTTTTTATTTTACTTTGTGATCTCATATATATTATTCTTTTATTTCATAAAGGTTATATTCATATGTTTCTTTATTCATTTATATATTTATCTATTATATCCATATGAATTTTATTATATACATATATCTTATATTTTCTGCATATCTTATCTAAATGCTATTCTTTTATGAAGCCTTATTTATGTACATACATATTTATTTATCTATTTATCTAATTATTTGTTTATTTTTCCTTTATTACTTTTTTGGTCCTTTCAGTTTCTTGTTTTAATTCTTATTAATTTCTTATGTTTTTTATTCATCTATCTCCGTATTTACTATATATATATTATATATATATATATATATATATATATATATATTATATATATATATATATATATATATATATATGTGTGTGTGTGTGTGTGTGTGTGTGTGTGTGTGTGTGTGTGTGTGTGTGTGTTTTTTCACACACACACACATACACACACACACACACACACACACACACACACACACACACACACACACACACACTCACAGACTTGCTTGGGCATACTTCGTAGGTGTAGTAGTTGGGGTTGTCGTAGTAGTAACACCGATTTCCTCTTATTTTATTTGTTGTTTTTTGACATTTCTTATTAGTATTACTTTCTTATTTTACTAGTACTTTCAATAATGGCTGTAGTACATGTTCTGGTTGAGGAATTTCATATTCATCTGTGTTGAAGTGAACCGCCTTTGGTTGTGATTGCTTTCGTGGTAGTTTTTTGGGTTTTGAATTTGGAAGCCTCCGCAATTTTGGTTTTGGTGGCGATAGAAAGAGTTGCTTGGGCATACTTCGTAGCTGTAGTAGTTGGGGTTGTCGAAATAGTAATACCGATATCCTCTTATCTTATTTGATGTTTTTTCTGGTGTTCCGAATGCCTTTTGCCTCTGGTTTGATGGTTGATAGTGTTTGGTATGGTAATATGGTTGGTATTCGTCATACCATTGACCTTGGTACTACTGAGGTCGTGAGCTTCGGGAACCGTATTGCCCGTTTTGGAAATTGGTTTGTGTTTTGTTTTTTGGGCGGTTCTCTTTCTTTTCGTTAGTGTTTTGGCGAGTCTTTCTTGCACAAGCTTCTGCCATTTTCTTCTTCGCTTTCCTCTGGAGGGAGGAGTTGGTCTGGGTTTCCCCTCCGAATCCGCCTTCTTCCTCTTCTCGCCTGACTTCGGCCAAATACATTTTGTATTTCCGCGTTCGGCGTTCTTTGTGGGGGGCCATCTCCTGCGCCTTCTCTTCTTCTTGAAGAAGAAACGCGTTTTTCACTTCTCTCTGGAAAGAGACTTTGAGGTTTTCCATGAGTGAAAGGGCGAGGAAAGGATTCCTCTT
The DNA here is from genome assembly GCF_046742065.1 of Oratosquilla oratoria. Taxonomy (NCBI): domain Eukaryota; kingdom Metazoa; phylum Arthropoda; class Malacostraca; order Stomatopoda; family Squillidae; genus Oratosquilla; species Oratosquilla oratoria. Next base: position 85,502,933 of record NC_134778.1, read on the forward strand.
CTTTAGTTTTCGGGTATTTACTTTTTGACCCACACTGGCTTTGGCAGTTCCTGAAGCTTCTCCAGAAGCTGAAGAACTGTGTCCTCCCACTCGAGGACTTCTTCTCTTTATTCATACTCGATGTTCGAGATTTGAAACTCGAGACACACTCTTCGATAGATTCTTCAGATGGGAAGGGCACCTTCTGGTACTTTGCCTTCCTTGAATTTTGATCCGTGGTTCGAGCTCCGCCTTTTTCCTTTATCCAACTTCTTCAAAATATCTTGTTTCCTTTCATAAGATTGTTCTCCAACTTCGGGGCCCTGAATTTCTTCGTATTTCCTCAATCTTCCGTTGGTTTTCGGAGGGTGGTGCCTCTTCGAAGTTCCAAAATAAGCTTCTCATCTTCTCTTGATGCTTCCTGTGCTGAGGCTCTGCAGCACACTAAGGTCAGCCAAAGCCTCGAAGCACCGTTTCAAAGCTGCCCTAGGGGCTTCATTGAAGCCCTGAATGAACTCGGTTCAAACTCTTGATCATTCTTGTGCGCTTCAACATCCTCTCGACATTCTTCAGTTGTTTTTCAAACTGGCCGTGTTCGGTCATTTTGTCTAACTGAATGAAGTCAGTTTATGATTTAACATTCTTTTGCAGTTAACTATGACGGCGTGAAGTTGTCTAGAAGGATAGCGTGCTGGTTAAGTTACTTTCCAAAGGGATCATTCAAATATTATTAAGATGGATGTGATGGTAACCCTGACGGGAAAAAGTAGAAATTATTATATATATATATATAAATATATATTTATATATATATTTCTATATATATATATATATAATTTATATGTAATATATATAATATAAATATATTTAATATATATATATAATATATATAATTTATATATATATTATGTATATATTATCTATTATATTATATATTTATATATTTTATATTATATTATTCTTCTAATGAAAGGAAAGATTCATACAAAAATTGTGCCAAACGCTTCATTTTTGTCATATTTCTATTCCAAGTCAATGGATAAAGAAAAGAAGCGAAAACGCGAAAGGACTGTTAAATTTGACCCGCTACTCCTGGTGACGTTCATGTCGCAAGGTTATTGTTTGGAGATTCTTCGTGAATTTTTGAGTCTTTCCCCGAAGGAAACGCATGTGTGTGTGTGTTTGTGTGTGTGTGTGTTGTGTGTGGGTGTGTGTGTGTGTGTGTGTGGGTGTGTGTGTGTGTGTTTGTGTGTGTGTGAGTGTGTGTGTGTGCCGCTGTGTGTGTGTGTGTATGCGCGCGCGCGCGCGCGTGTGTGTGTGTGTGTGTGTGTGTGCGTCCGTGTGTGTGTGTGTGTGATGGGTGTGATAATTCTTTGTGACAGTGGCACTGTAGGATTGCAAACCATTGCTTTTCGGCTACCCGTCTGATTAGCCTCACAGAGCCTTTAACCACTCCACCACAGAGGACTAGTCTCTATGATGGAAGTGGGTGATCTCACGTGTGGTCGAAAGGAGTGGGTTTTTTTCTTAATTATGTCCTTGATTGCTTTTTCATCCCTTTTTGTTAGGCATCACCTTTTTGTAGGGCATCACTTTTTGTAGGCATCACTGCCTCGCAGCTCCTTCATGTCACAATGTGGAGGAAACAAACAATTTTTTTTCGCGAGTGAACTTAAACCCAGAATATTACTGTAGATATATGGACGATTTATTCGTAGTTTACATTCTCCAGAGAGCAACCTGGAAAAAATTAAAACTTGCGTCTACAGGACATTTCGGGTTTGAATTTCACAGTAGAAATGAACACAAATGGTAAACTTTCCTTTTCTCTGATGTCTTGGTTGATTCCCACCTCTACTAATTTTATTACCAGTGTTTACCGTATAAGCCCACCAACTTAGATAAAATGTTATGAACGGTAACAGCGAATAGCAGTGATAGTTATAAGAAAGGTGTTATTAGAGCCATACGTCAGAAGAGCTATAAAAGTAATGTTCGTCCTGGGAAGCTACTACCATGCAGAACTCCAGCATGTACGACCAAATGCTCACCCAAGTAATGGTTATGCTAACTGTGGATTTTGACCGCATAACCAATAAATTACTGTGTGAAACTTGGGTCCAACCCATGCGGCCATTAAGCCTAATTTTTATTAACGTTTTTATATCGTAACCAACACCTCATGTGATGCCTACAAAAGGAGGATGAAAAAGCAATCAAGGACAATAAATTTAAGAAAAAAATTGTCACCCCAACTAAAGAGAACCCATGAGATCCGAGTCCTTATATACTATCGTAACCCTAGGAACCTGTTCAATGGTGATGAAAAACAACTGTAATAGTCGAGCTGAGACTTTACATCTAAAGCCAACGTGGTGTATTTTTTCAAATGTCACAGCCGAGAATTGCAACGTCTCGCAATATCACATACGTCGGGGCACACCAGATGTACTCTCATGCCGGATACACTAACCTTTCACCTACAGGACGGAGCGATCAAGGACCATTATTCATAAATGTTCACAATAAAAATATTGACAGAGAAACCACCTTAGTTCAATGTACCAAAATTATTGCGTTAACAATGAGGAACCCTAGAAGGTTGAAAAACTCTTGGAGGCATTCCACTATAAATATTCAGTCGGGGACATGGGACGACCAGCATTAAACTGACTACAGTAGCCGCTAACCTGAGACATCGCTACATTGAGGTCCCCTCACCCCCTCCCCCTCCCCTCCTACCCCCCCCCTCCCCCTCCCCTCCTACCCCCCACTCCCCCCTCCCCTACTCTACCCCCAACTCCCCCACCTCTCAGACGATTCCGCCAGACTCCGTAATGGGAACTCGGATAGCAGTTTATTGTATTTAAACCTTTCTCTCTCTCTAATCATTTGTACTTTCCTTTTCCTTGTAGACGTAAGTATTTACTCTAGTTATATATCTTTTGTTCTTACCTGTTTATATGTAGTTGTATTTAAGTAATTTCTTTTGTAACTTCTATGTACGAACATTAGTTTTCATTATTACAGAATTTTTGTCGATCCTGATGATGTCTAATTGAAGACGAAAGCTCGAGAATATTAAATGGAAAACTTTGGAGAACTTGTATCAGCTCACCCTACAACTGGAAAAAAGTTGATAAGACAAATAGAAAACATTAAGAAAAAGTTTAACAATTGTCAGAATGCTGTCGTATTTAATTCTACATGCATCAAAGAAAACCTGCTTCCTTACTTCACGAATATATATATATATATATATATATATATATATATATATATATATAAAATATATATATATATATAAGAGGGCTATAGCTATTAGCCGAAATATAGAAGTTGCACTTTCTTCTAAAGTTTTCTTTTATTCCAACTGTGGATTCTTCGTGATAATATTTACAAATGTGCTACAACATTTTGTCTAAGTGATATATATATATATACATATGTATATATATATATATATATATATACAGTGTATATATATATATATATATATATTATATAGGCTTCCAAAAGAGCCTTTAGGTCCATAACTAGATCGGATGCAAAAAAAATTATAATAACGATAAGTAAATAAATAAAAATTACGATATTATAAATAATAATAATGAAATTGTTAGAGAAATAGGTAAAGTTAAATAATAAACAAACATGTAAATAGTAAATAATAATAAATTCACAGATAAATGATAATCAATGATAACCATCCACACAGTTTTGTATCATCAGCAAATTTATTATTTGTTTTTTTATCTATCATCTATGCTTTATTTTCAAATTATTTTCCCCTGTATTTAATTTTTTTTTTTACATTTTTTAACTTCTTAATTCTTTTTCTTCTATTTCTTGAAGACTTATTTACTTATCTATTTATTTCTAATCTGTTATATATATTAACTCTATATGTTTGCATTTTTTTATTAAACTTTAGTTATACGTTATCCTTTTTATTAAACATTTTTTTATTTATTTTCCTATTTATATACATATTTGTTTTAAAAGATTACTTTTTTGTGTTCATATACACTTGTTGTACATTTTTCGCCTTCTGTTTATGTTTCATTGTTTTATATCATGAAGGTTTATTTATTTACATATTCACTTTTTCAAAAAAAAATATATATATATATATTTATATTTATATTTATATATACATAAATATATATATATATACAAATATATATACATATATATATTTATATTTATATATACATATATACACATATATGTATATATACATTCATGCCTATATATATATATATATATATATATATACATATATATATATATATATATGTGTGTGTGTGTGTATGTGTGTGTGTGTGTGTGTGTGTGTGTGTGTGTGTGTGTGTGTGTGTGTGTGTGTGTGTGTGTGTGTGTGTGTGTGTGTGTGCGTGTGCCAATTGCTTGGAGGCAGGCAAACGTTGTTCCTGTTTTTAAGAAGGGAGATAGATTGTCTATATGCATTTACAGGCTAATCAGTTTGACATCGGTTATTGGAAAAATGCTTGAATCAATAATAGTAATTAGACTCAGAGAACACATCGAAGGGTATAATTTAATTCGTGATTCACAGCATGGTTTCTCCAAGGGTAAGTCATGTCTTACTAATCTTCTATCCTTTTACACTATAGTATATGAGGCGTCAGATAACAATGATAACTACGATGTTATTTACCTTGACTTTAGCAAAGCGTTCGACAAGGTGACTCACCAGAGACTACTAAATAAAATCAAAGCCCATGGCATAGGAGAAAAAGTGTGAGAATGGATTAGAGCTTGGATTAGTAACAGAAAACAGCTGGTCACCATAAATGGAATAAAATCTAGGTGGGGCAATGTTACTAGCGGGGTCACCCAGGGCTCGGTTTTGGGTCCCTTGTTGTTCATTATGTACATAAATGACTTAGACGATGGGATAAATAGTGATGTTAGTAAGTTTGCGGACGACACTAAAATAGGACGCCTAATTAGGTCAGGAGACGACGCAGAGATTCTGCAGGATAATCTTAATAAATTGTTAACATGGTCGGAGATATAGCAAATGAATTTCAATATCTCTAAGTGTAGCGTGTTAAACGTAGGGCTACACAACCCCAAAAATAGATACATCTTAGATAACACGTTTTTAGACAATTCTGAGTGCGAGAGGGACTTGGGAGTTCTAGTGAGTCCGGACCTTAAAACCAGGAAGCAGTGCATTAGCGCCAGAAATAAAGCTAACAAAGCATTAGCTTTCATGCTAGGACGGTAACGAATAGTAGTGCAGAGGTAATTATTAAACTCTATCTAGCGATAGTTAGACCCATCCTTGACTATGGGGTACAGTTTAGGTCTTAGTCCTACAGAATGGACATCAATTCACTAGAGTCAGTACAGAGAAGAATGACCAAAATGATACATGGACTTGGAAATTTGCCTTACGAAGAGAGGCTTAGGCACCTAAACTTACACTCTCTGGAAAGACGCAGAGTGCGGGGTGATCTAATAGAAGTGTTCAAGTGGATCAAAGGCTAAAACAAGGGAGATGCAAACAAGATCATCATAATAAAGCAACAGGAAAAGACTCGCAGCAATGGGTATAAACTGGACAAATTTAGATTTAAGAAGGAAATAGGCAAGAATTGGTTTACTAATAGGGTGTTCGATGAATGGAATAAACTTAGCAACCATGTAGTAAGCGCTGAAACTATCAGTTGTTTTAAAAAACGATCAGACAACTTTATGGATGGGGACGACAGGTGGTGATGGATACGGAGCTGCCTAGTTTAGGCCTTAAGGTCTCTTGCAGTCTCCTTTATTCATATGTTATGTTCTTATATATATATATATATATATATATATATATATATATATATATATATATATATATATAGATATATATATATGTATATATATATATATATAATTTTTTCTTTTTTTCTTTTCTTTTTTCTTTATGCCATTGCATGATTTTTTAGACCTCCTGCCTCGGTGTCCAACCAGTCTGGACTGCAGCTTCGCAGTCGTCATGCCAATACACGTTGATGGAAGGGTTTCGAAGTTGTCCTTGTTGCATCTGTATTCGTATGCAGCTCACTCTTCGGAGAAGCAGATTTGTTTGGCTACATTGTTTGCATCTTTTGGCTTTGTTTCTACCGGCGAATTTTTCGATAGCATAAGTTCAACTAATTTACTTTTGGGACAAAAAAAAATCACTTTGTTGACCAGTGTTATTTTATTGGGCGTTCCTCCCTACTTTTCTCCTCCTCCTCCTCCTCCTCTTCCTCCTCCTCAGCTGCCAGAGACGTTTTGGCCCATGACGAGGCCGATTTTTGAAAAAAAAAAAAGCTGGAGTAGGGGGTTTGGGGGAAAGTTCGAGTCCTCGTCTAATCGTACCTGAGCGGCAAGTTTGGTCCCCTGCACTGGGTCATCATGTCAACCTCTCGCATTTTGGGATTTGAAGTAAGAGGAGGAGGAGGAGGAGGAGAAGGACGAGGCGGAGTAGGTGGAGGCGGAGGAGGAGGAAGAGAAGGAGGAGGAGAAGGACGGGAGGGAGGAAGAGGGGAGGAGGAGGAGAGGGATGATGACGATGAGGAGGAGGAGGAGGAGAGAAAGGGGAGGAGGACAAGGAGGAGTAGAGAGAAGAGGTGTTCGATGGTCCTCCAACGAAGTCAATGTTAGGTCGAGGGCGACCTTTTTTTCAATTAGAGTGAAAATACAGGAATAAGAGGATGAGATGGAGAAGAAGATGTAGGAGAGAAGGGCTTGAGGATGAAGATCTGGAGAAGAATAAGATGAAACGAGGAGGAGGAGGAGGAGGACGTAAAGAGGAAGGGAAAGAGGTAGAGAAAGTGGAAAGAGAGGAAAAGGAGGAGATGTGAAAGGGAAAAAAGGAATATGAGAATATGTATTTATTTACAGTCATCATATAAATTTGCATATATTCTATTTTACACATGCATACATACACACACCTATATATATACCGTATATATATATATATATTATACATATATATATACATATAT
>NC_134778.1:85517424-85522424 GCF_046742065.1 Oratosquilla oratoria
TAAACAGAAATGTAGTAGCACATTTGTAAATGACACACAGGAACCCACAGTCGGAGAAAATAAACTTCGAATAAAGAAGAATCCTATATTTCGGCTATCAACTGTAGCCCTCTTCAGGAAAGTACATAGGGTAGAGTACAAAGGGGACTTATAAGCTACAGAGAAGAAGAGATGTGGACAGATTACCTCACTCAGGCGCGGGGCAAACTGGGGTGGCGGAGGAGGGAGGGGGTGATGATACGGGGGGTTGTATGGTCCGTACCAGCTTGTTAACTGCCGCGCGTGAAATTATGTCAGGTGTCCACTGCCCTTTGGAAATATTAATATTAGGGCTTTCCTCAATTAATGCTGATTCGACTATTTTCCTCCTGAAACCGCAGTGGGACTTGAACAGTAATCTGGCCTTACCCCAATCGAAAGAATGATTCTTATTTTTGACATGAAGAAATACAGCCGAATTTTCTTGTCCATACCTAATTGACCTTTTATGTTCTGCCAATCTAGTGTTCAAGTCTCTCCCGGTTTGACCCAAATAAACCAAATCACAAAGAAGGCGGAAGAGGAGGCAGACGGGGAGAAGGAGGAGAAGGACGAGTGGGAGCAAGAGAGGAAGAGGAGGAGAGGGGTGATGACGATGAGGAGGAGGAGGAGGAGAGGAAGAGGAGGAGGACAAGGAGGGGAGGAAGAAGAAGTGTTCGATGGTCCTCCAACGAAGTCAGTGTTAGTCGAGGGCGACCTTTTTTCAATTAGAGTGAAATACAGGAAGAAGAGGAGGAGATGGAGGAGAACATGGAGGAAAGAAAGGCTTGAGGATGAGGATCTGGAGAAGAATAAGATGAACGAGGAGGAGGAGGAGGAAGTGAAGTGGGTATAGAAAGAGGAAGGAGAGAGGAGGAGATGTGAAAGGGAAATAGGAATATGAGAATATGTATTTATTTAGTCATGTAAATTTGTATTTATTTTTTATTTTACACATCCATGCATATACATATATACATATACCGTATACCGTATACATATACCGTATATATATATATATACATATATATATATATATACATAGATGTATACATATATATATATATATATATATATATATATATATGTATGTATGTATCGCTGGGAACCATTCAGTGTAGATGTATAATCTATCCCACGTGTACATACTAGCTAAATACAATATCATAGGGGAGGTGGGTTGAACGCGATATTTCATGTAGATGTATGTAATTCGAGCATACAAATATAAGAAAATCGTACTCAACTTATATCTCTCTTGATAGCGCATTGGTTTAAGTCACTGTAACTTTGTTACGGGTTAGCTGGGTTCGAATCCTCGGCTCGTCCACGTTTCAATTTCCAACAAAAACTCTCCATCGATCGATTCTTCAGTCTCGATTGCGATGGCATAGAATTAAAAGTTGTTTGTGGTTGAATAAAAATATCAATTGATCGCTGGGAACCATTCAGTGTAGAAGTATAATCTATCCCACGTGTACATACTAGCTAAATGCAATATCATAGCGGAGGTGGGTTGAACGCGATATTTGTGTAGATGTATGTAATTCGAGCATACAAATATAAGAAAATCGTACTCAACTTATATCTCTCTTGATAGCGCATTGGTTTAAGTCACTGTAACTTTGTTACGGGTTAGCTGGGTTCGAATCCTCGGCTCGTCCACGTTTCAATTTCCAACAAAAATGTCTCCATCAAGCGATTCTTCAGTCTCGATTGCGATGGCATAAAATTAAAAGTTGTTTGTGGTTGAATAAAAATATCAATTGATCGCTGGGAACCATTCAGAGTAGATGTATAATCAATCCCACGTGTACATACTAGCTAAATGCAATATCATAGCGGAGGTGGGTTGAACGCGATATTTCGTGTAGATGTATGTAATTCGAGCATACAAATATAAGAAAATCGTACTCAACTTATATCTCTCTTGATAGCGCATTGGTTTAAGTCACTGTAACTTTGTTACGGGTTAGCTGGGTTCGAATCCTCAGCTCGTCCACGTTTCAATTTCCAACAAAAATGTCTCCATCAAGCGATTCTTCAGTTTCGATTGCGATAGCATGGAATTAAAAGTTGTTTTTGGTTGAATTAAAATATCAATTGATCGCTGGGAACCATTCAGTGTAGATGTATAATCTATCCCACGTGTACATACTAGCTAAATGCAATATCATAGGGAGGTGGGTTGAACGCGATATTTCGTGTAGATGTATGTAATTCGAGCATATAAATAATAAGAAAATCGTACTCAACTTATATCTCTCTTGATAGCGCATTGGTTTAAGTCACTGTAACTTTGTTACGGGTTAGCTGGGTTCGAATCCTCAGCTCGTCCACGTTTCAATTTCCAACAAAATGTCTCCATCGAGCGATTCTTCAGTCTCGATTGCGATGGCATGGAATTAAAAGTTGTTTGTGGTTGAATAAAAATATCAATTGATCGCTTGGAACCATTCAGTGTACTGTAGATGTATAATCTATCCCACGTGCACATACTAGCTAAATGCAATATCATAGCGGAGGTGGGTTGAACGCGATATTTCGTGTAGATGTATGTAATTCGAGCATACAAATATAAGAAAATCGTACTCAACTTATATCTCTCTTGATAGCGCATTGGTTTAAGTCACTGTAACTTTGTTACGGGTTAGCTGGGTTCGAATCCTCAGCTCGTCCACGTTTCAATTTCCAACAAAAATGTCTCCATCGAGCGATTCTTCAGTCTCGATTGCGATGGCATAGACTTAAAAGTTAATTGTGGTTGAATAAAAATATCAATTGATCGCTGGGAACCATTCAATGTAGATGTATAATCTATCCCACGTGTACATACTAGCTAAATGCAATATCATAGCGGAGGTGGGTTGAACGCGATATTTCGTGTAGATGTATGTAATTCGAGCATACAAATATAAGAAAATCGTACTCAACTTATATCTCTCTTGATAGCGCATTGGTTTAAGTCACTGTAACTTTGTTACGGGTTAGCTGGGTTCGAATCCTCGGCTCGTCCACGTTTCAATTTCCAACAAAAATGTCTCCATCGAGCGATTCTTCAGTCTCGATTGCGATGGCATGGAATTAAAAGTTGTTTGTGGTTGAATAAAAATATATATATGTATATATATATACGTATATATATATATATATATATATGTATATATATATGTATATGTATATATATTATATATATATATATATATGTATATATATATATATACATACATATATATGAATATATATATAAGTATATATATCTATATGTATATATATGTATATACATATATATAAATACATACATATATATATATATATGTATATATATATATATATATATATATATATATATATATATATATATATATATGAATATGTATACACACAAGAGTATTTGTGAGTTGTGACCAATTGTCCCATACGTATTGGTTACTAAGACGGCAGTAAAAGTCATGTATACCCTTTTCCACTACCTCTCCCAATTCCTTCTTCACCATGTTTCACGCAATCATATATTCTGTACCTTTTTTCTTCCTTTTATAATTTCTTCTTTGTATTAGCACTGAATATGTTATTATACGAAAGCGCTTTACTTTGTTAGTTACTTTTTCCTGGTTGTTGCTCACGCTTATTATATATATATATATATATATATATATATATATATATATATATATATATATATATGTATATATATATATATATATATATATATGTATATATATGTATGTTTATATATGTGTATCTATATACATATATATATACATATATGTATACATATATATGTATGTATATATATATATATATATTTATATACATATATATATACATATATATAAAATATATATATATATATATATACATATATATATATATATATATATATATATATATATATATATATATATATATATATCAAATCAAGTAACGTAGGTGTCGTAACACGTGAATAAAATAAAACTTAAACCCACTCTCGGAGAAAGATAAGCTGAGATACAGAGTAAACCGCATATTTCGACCACTAGCTGTGGTTATATACAGAGGAAGAAGTTACAGTGGGGAACTCAGTAAGCCTCAGGTCACTTGCCCTGAGTGAGGTCGGACGTTTCGTCCTGTGGAGATGAATTTATTACCTGCCATACTAGTAATGGCATCTGGTAACCTTTGACCTTTAGAAGTATTATAATTTGGAAGCTGTTTAATTAATGAGGACTCAATAATTTTTCTTTTGGAACTATAATGTGATTTGTATACTGTAGCTGCATTCTTCCAATCTATTCTGTGATCTAAAAGACTAGAATGGAGGAATACAGCTGAGTTTTCTTGGCTGTATTTCAAAGAGTTTTTATATTCTTTGATCTTAGTGGGTAGATCACGTCCGTTTGTTGCCCAGTACACTTTATCACAATCGAGACATGGTATCCCATAAACTCCGTGGTTGTCCTTATTAGATCTTCTGTGATGGACATTTACTACTTTTTTTAAAAATGTTATTTGGGTAACTAAAAGTGATCCTAATTTGGTTGCTAGGTAATAATTTAGATGCGGCATGTATAGATTCATTATAAGGGAGTTTTATATTTGATTTTTCCCAGACAAGTTTTGTGTTGGAATTGGTTGTTCTAAAATAACTAGCTTTGGCTTTGCTAAGGGCTTTTGTCAAAAACCAGTCTGTGTAGCCTATTTTTAGTTATTGAGAGCGTACTGATTCAATTTTTTGTTTCTTAATTTTATTTGTGAAGTCCTCAGAATGTTTATTGTGGGAATTGGAGAAACTTCCTACGAAAGGTTAAAGAATTTCCGTGAGCCATTTGGAGGTCTTATTTTTACAAGAATTCCTGTTTGATATAATTGGTCTAAGGGGAATGCCTTCTTTGTGGAGTTTAGGGAGACCATAGAAATTTGGTAGCTGAGGACTGATAACTTTTAACTTATTGAATAAGTCGTATGCTATTATTTTGCGGGCTTGCTTGTTAAATTCA
>NC_134778.1:85529924-85547424 GCF_046742065.1 Oratosquilla oratoria
GACCATAGACATTTGGTAGCTGAGGGCTGATAACTTTTAACTTATTGAATAAGTCGTATCCTATTATTTTGCGGGCTTGCTTGTTGAATTCAACTGCGGTGGACTTAAGGGGATAATTAGTAAGTGATTCAAAAGTATCCTTATCTTTTGATAAATCAAGGGCTTTGGCTTCACAATCACACTCATCAAAAAGTACTAATTTCCCCCCTTTATCTGCTCTAGAAATAATCATGTTGTTGTGGTTACTTACACTCTCCACTGTTTGTTTAAGTCGTTTAGGTAAACCACGATCTTGTTTAAAACAATCTGCTATTCCTTGCAAGAGTACACTTTTAAGACAATGCAAATCTTTTTCATAATCATTTGATGTACTAAATCTGTCATAACCAACGATGTCATCAAGAACATGGTTGTTATCAGGTTTCAATGCGAAGCCAACACCAAAACCTAACACCTTCAGCTACCAAATGTCTATGGTCTCCCTAAACTCCACAAAGAAAGCATTCCCCTTAGACCAATTATACTTTTACTTCATAAAGATCTATTTATTTGTTTATATATCTTTTATTTATTTTTTTACTTTGTGATCTCATATATATATATTATTCTTTTATTTCATAAAGGTTATATTCATATGTTTCTTTATTCATATATATATTATCTATTATATTCATATGTATCTTGTTATGTACATATATCTTATATTTCCTGCATGACTTATCTAAATGCTTTTCTTTTATGAAGCCTTATTTATGTACATACATATTTATTTATCTATTTATCTGATTATTTGTTTATTTTTCCTTTATTACTTTTTTGGTCCTTTCAGTTTCTTTTTTAATTCTTATTATCTTTTTATGTTTTTCATTCATCTATCTCCGTATTTACTATATATATATATATGTGTGTTTATGTGTGTGTGTGTGTATTTATACACACACACACACACACACACACACACACACACACACACACACACACACACACACACACTGAGTTGCTTGGGCATACTTCGCAGGTGTAGTAGTTGGGGTTGTCGTAGTAGTAACACCGATTTCCTCTTATTTTATTTGTTGTTTTTTGACATACTTTATTAGTATTACTTTATTATTTTACTAGTACTTTCAATAATGGCTGTAGTATATGTTCTGATTGAGGAATTTCTTATTTTTCTGTGATGAAGTGAACAGCCTTTGGTTGTGATTGCTTTCGTGGTAGTTTTTTGGGTTTTGATTTTGAAAGCTTCCGCAATTTTGGTTTTGGTGGCAATAGAGAGTTGCTTGGGCATACTTCGTAGGTGTAGTAGTTGGGGTTGTCGTAGTAATAACACCGATTTCCTCTTATTTCATTTGTAGTTTTTTCTGATATTCCGTGTGTCTTTTGCCTCTGGTTTGATGATTGATACTATTTGGTATAGTAATATGGTTGGTATTCGTCATACCAGTGACCTTGGTACTTCTGAGGTCGTGAGCTTCGGGAACCGTATTGCCCTTTTTGGAAGTTGGTTTGTGTTTTGTTTTTTAGGCGGTTGTTTTTCTTCTGGTTAGTGTTTTGGCGAGTCTTTCTTCCAAAATCTTCTGCCATTTTCTTCTTCGCCTTCCTCTGGAGGGAGGAGTTGGTCTGGGTTTCCCCTCCGAATCCGCCTTCTTCCTCTTCTCGCCTGACTTCGGCCAAATACATTTTGTATTTGCGAGTTCGGCGTTCTTTGTGTGGGGCCATCTCCTTCGCCTCCTCTTCTTCTTGAAGAAGAAACTCGGTTTTCACTTCTCTCTGGAAAGAGACTTTGACGTTTCCATGAGTGAAAGGCGAGGAAAGGATCTCCTCTTCAGTTTTCGGGTATTCTTTTTGACCCACACTGGCTTTAGGAGTTACCGAAGTTTCATCAGAAGCTGAAGAAATGTGTCTCCCACTTGAGGACTTCTTCTTGTCATTATCATCCTCGATGTTCGAGATTGAACTCGAGACACACTCTTTGATAGATTCTTCAGAAGTGAGGGCACCTTCTGGTACTTCGCCTTCTTGAATTTTATCCGAGGGTTCGTGCTCGCCTTTTTCCTTATCCAAATTTTCTTGGAAAATCTTGGTTCCTTTCAGAGGAATTTCTCCGACCTCGGGGCTCTGAGGTTCTTCGTATTCCTCGATCTCCCGTTGGTTTTCGGATGGAGGAGCCTCTTCGAAGTCCAAAAACAGCTTCTCATCTTCTCTTGAAGCTTCGTTCGCTGAGGTTCTGCAGCACACTAAGGTCAGCAAAGCCTCGAAGCACCGTTTCAAAGCTGCCCTAGGGGCTTCATTGAAGCCCTGAATGAAGCGGTTCAAACTCTTGATCATTCTTGTGCGCTTGAACATCCTCTCGACAATCTTCTTTGTTTTTTTAAAATGGACGTGTCCGCCATTTTGCCGAACTGGCGAAGTCAGTTTATGATTACATTCTTTGCAGTTACTATGGCGGCGTGACGTTGTCCACAAGGATAGAAGTGCTGGTTAAGATACAGTCCAAAGGGATCATACGAATATTATAAGATATGTGATGGTAACCTGGATATATATATACATATATATATATGTATATATATACATATATATATATATATATATATATGTATATATATATATGTATATGTATATATATATTTATATATATGTATATATATATGTATATATATATGAATATATATACATACATATGTATATATATGTATACATATATACATAAATATATATATATATATATATATATATATATATATATATATATATATATATACATATATATATATATATATATAAATATATATATATATATATATATATATATATATATATATATATTGTCTTCTAACGAAAGGAAAGATTCATACAAAAGCTGTGCAAACGCTCATTGTAGTCAAATTTCTATTTCAAGTCAAGGGAAAAAAAAAGAAAACGCGAAAGGACTGGTAAATTTGAACCGCTACTCCTAGTGACGTCATGTCGCAAGAGTATTGGTTGGAGATTCTTCGTGAAATTTTGATTCTGGACTCTAGTCCTTCGAGAGAAACTAAGAAAAAAGAAATATATAAAATACCAGATAAATAAATATATAAAGAGAGCAACAAAATAACAAAATAATAATAATAATAATATTAATAGTAATAATAATAATAATAATAATAATAATAATAATAATAATAATAATAATAATAATAATAATAATAATAATAATAATAATAATAATAATAATAATAATAATAATAATAATAATAATAATAATAATAATAATAATAATAATAATAATAATAATAATAATAATAATGATAATAATAGTAATAATAATGATAATAATGATGATAATAAAAATAGTAATAATAATAATAATAATAATAATGATGATAATAATAATAATAATAATATTAGTAATAATAATAATAATGATAATGATAATAATAATAATAATAGTAAGAGTAATAATAGTAGTGATAATGATATTAATAATAATAATAATAATAGTAATAATAATGGTAATAATTACAATGATAATGATAATAATAATAATAATAATAATAATAATAATAGTAATAATAATGATAATAATAGTAATAATAATGATAATAATAATGATAATAATAATAATAATAGTAATAATAATAATAATAATAATAATAATAATAATAATAATAATAATAATAATAATAATAATAATAATAATAATAATAATAATAATAATAATAATAATAATAATAATGATAATAATAATAATAATAATGATAATGACGGAATAGCCTCTGGCTTCTTCTGTAAGTTTTCCTTATTAATTCTTTTTCCTCTTCCTTCTCTTCCTTTTCCACCAATATTCAAGCAAGTGGACAAATCACAACCAGTCATCTACAGACCGATTAGCCTGACTTCGATTGTATGTAAATTGCTAGAGACCATCATTTGCGACAGTGTGGTTAAATTTTTAGAAGAAAATAAAATTATGAAAGATTCACAACATGGCTCCCGTACCAAACGCTCATGTTTAACTAATCTCCTCGACTTCTTTCATGACATCTTTAACAAACACGAGGAATGTAGATCTGTTGATATAATTTGTCTAGATTTTCAGAAGGCATTCGATAAAGTTCCCCATAAGCGATTGTTCGACAAATTAAAAACACACAGTATTTCTGGTATTATCCACAACTGGATTAAGGATTGGCTCTCGCAGCGAAAACAGAAAGTTGTAATTAACGGGGCCTCATCAAGCTGGCTCGACGTAAAAAGTGGCGTACCACAAGGATCAGTTTTGGGATCCGTTTTGCTCTTAATATATGTAAATGATCTAGACGACGGCCTCCTCTGCAAAGTATCAAAATTTGCTGATGATACAAAAATTACCGGTAAAGTAACAACCACCAAAGAGAAAGAAACTCTGCAATCCGATCTAGACAGATGATCAAGTTGGAATAGCAAGTCGGATGCGAAAAAATATTATGATAACTATAAGTAAATAAATACATAACAATTGTGATATTATAAATAATAATAATGAAATAAATAAATAGATGAAGAAATAGATAAAGTTGAATAATAACCAAACACGTAAATAGTAAATAATAATAAATTGACAGATAAATGATGATAAATGATAATCATACTACACAGTTTTGTATCTTCAAAAAATCTAATATTTGTTTATCTATTATATATATATTATTTTCAATTTTTCCTTTTTTCTTATATTTTCTGCTTTCATTTTTTGACATTTTTAACCTTCTTAATTGTTTTTCTTCTATTTCATGAAGACTTATTTACTTATTAATTCATTTTCTATTTATCTATGATATTTATTAAATTCATATGTTTGCATTTTTTGTTTTTATTAAATTTTAGTTATACGTTATCCTTTTTTATTAAAAATTTATTTATTATTTACCTATCTATTTATTGATTATATATGTTTACAATTCTTTACTTTTTTGTGGTCATATACACTTTTGTACTTTTTTCGTCTTGTGTTTATGTGTCATTTTTTATATCATTAAAGTTTATTTATTTACATATACACTTGTTCATTATATATATATATATATATATGTATATATATATATACATACATATACATACATATATATATATACATACATATACATATACATATATATATACATATATATACATATATATATATATGTACATATATGCAAAGTAGTCTTGTAGTATATGGTCAGTGATATTTTGTCTTCTGGGTCAGTGAGCTTGACGTGTTTTGTTATTATGTCCTTAATGACTTTTTCATCTGTCTTATATTCTGATGACATGTAATTTCTGTAATATATATTTATGTTTTCTTGTTTTTGTGTGGTAGGTTTGTTAGAATACCAGTTGTTGATGGCCCGTTTTGTTGCTTCGTTAATTAACTTGTTACTATACCCATTGTTAATAAGGACTTGGGTAAGTCTTTCCAGTTCAGTGTGTGTATCTTTCCATGTAGAGCAGTGTGATATGGCGCGTCGTATGTATGCGTTGATAGTGGAGTTTAAATATTGCTGAGGGCATTCACTTTTACCATTAAGACAGAGGTTTTTGTTGCTAGGTTTTACGTATACTGATGTGGTGTACTTGTTGTTATGACTGGTT
The DNA here is from genome assembly GCF_046742065.1 of Oratosquilla oratoria. Lineage (NCBI taxonomy): Eukaryota > Metazoa > Arthropoda > Malacostraca > Stomatopoda > Squillidae > Oratosquilla > Oratosquilla oratoria. The sequence continues at coordinate 85,535,523 of NC_134778.1, forward strand.
ACTAAGACATCGAGGAAGGGCAAACGTCCGTTGTTCGATTCTTCGAACGTAAAATTAAGGCCGGAAGCTTCTATAAGTTGTTCTCTGAGTCTTTGGAGTTCTTGAATATCTTTGACTCTAACGAAAATGTCATCTATATAGCGCCAATAAATGGATGGTCGGTTGGTGGCGAGTGTGAGCTTCTCTATGGTTCCCATGAAAAAATTTGCGAAAAGGACTCCTAAGGGGCTTCCCATGGCGACTCCATCTATTTGTTTGTAAAGGACATAATAACAAAACACGTCAAGCCCACTGACCCAGAAGACAAAATATCACTGACCATATACTACAAGACCCGAAAGACGTCACAACTTTTACTGAGAAACCGCCCTCCCAAATCGACATCGTCTTTACAAGATAATCACGTCATTTACCAACATAACTGTACCATTGAGAACTGTGGGTCTCAAACATACATTGGAATGACGAGGACTAAACTTACAAGACGTTTGACCTGCCACCTACAACATGGATCCATAAAGAATCACTATAACACCAAACATAATACTTCCCTCACCCGTCAAAACTTAGAAGAAGGAACAATAATAATAGACAGAGAAAGAGACTCCCGCAGATTAGCATTTATTGAAGCAATTTATATAGCAGAATTAAAACCAACCATGAACATACATAGTATAGACCTCCAGATTCTCCCATCCCACAAGCGGACCTGACCTCACCTCTCCCAGTGATTCCTGATGACTACGCAGCAGCCAATCAGGATGATCGCTTCACACGACACCACCCAAACAATCAGAAATAAAATAGTATATAAACATCACACACACACACACCCAAACAATTAGCCTGAAGATGGTCTACAGAGAAGACCGAAACGTTGCAACCTCATACGGACAGCTACTCAGCAAACTATCAGTCCAACACCGTAAATTAGCAAGAGAAATTGAAGTTCTTAACAAAAAGATAAATAATGCAGAAACAGCAATATCATTTAATCTCGTCTGTCAACAAGAATATATATATATATATATATATATATATATATATATATATATATATATATAGATGTATACATATATATATGGAATTAAACTCTTCTGCTGGGATTCGAACCCTTGCCTGAGCGGCTTGCGTCTTTACAAGACAAGGACCGTACCACTACGCCATCCTGACCCTACAAAACGAAACGACTTAGTTCACGGCCCAGTCGTTCCGCCGAGGGCACCCGGGTGGAGCGTGTTATGTACTGTATTTCATCAAATCCTTTGTGCAGGCTAGTCTTCCGACAAATGTTTGTGTCAATTGACATTTGGGGTATTGGCTGCTTGTTATTGTGGCAAAGTAGCATGCAGTTGATATTTTAGGGTCTATATGGGGCGCCCCTACGGACCAGAGCCACACATCATTTTGTCTATGATAGAGGAAAACTCTGTTCATAGAGAAATGATGACACTTTTATACTACGACTGTCTCTCCGTTATGCTGTCCTCCAACCCCTTGTTGCTGTCCTGTACCATTTCTCTGAGTATTCCTTTTCTGTGATGGGGGGAATTCCCTGTGGTGGGGAAAAAGAATACTGCCACCAAGTATTCCCACTTGGATCGTAAGAGGCGAGAAGAAAGGGACGGGGATTGGGACTAGGCATCCTTCTCCTTGTAGCCCCACAGGGGAAATTCCTAAAGGAAAAACAGAAGGCATAAGAGGGGCTGGAAAGCCTCGGACCAGCACCCTAAGGATTGGGTCTTTTAATGTGCGTGGATGTGGTACAGATGAGAGTAAAAGGGAAGAGATAGGTAGTATGTTTGTGAGAAGAAAGATGGATGTGTTGGCTTTGAGTGAAACTAAGTTGAAAGGGAAGGGTGAGTGTAAGATTGGGAGTGTAAGTGGGAGGTTATCAGGAGTGAAGAGAGGGCGAGGGAGGGAAGGGGTGGCTATTCTAGTAAGTGAAGAGATAGGTAAACGGGTAGTGGAGTGGAAGGAGGTTTCCTCAAGGATAATGTGGATGAAGGTGAAACTGGGGAAGGAGATGTGGGTCTTTGTAAGTGCATATGGGCCTGGCAGTGAGAAGAGTGTAGAAGAAAGGGAGGCCTTTTGGATAGATCTAAATGAGTGCATAGAGGATTTGGGAAGAAATGTCAATGTAATGATACTGGGAGACCTTAATGCTAGGGTGGGAAATGGTCCAATCGATGGAGTGGTTGGGAAATGTGGAGTTCCAGGAAAGAATCGTAGTGGAGAGTTGATGGTGGAAATGTGTCTAGAAAGAGAGTTGATGATAGCAAATACAGTGTTTCGGAAGAAAGTCAAGCATAAGTACACATGGCAGAGGGTGGTAGATAGAGCACTAATGGATTATGTAGTGGTAAATAGAATTATGATAGGAAGATTTAAGGATGTACATGTGCTAAGGGGAGAGGGTGGGGGAATATCAGATAATTTTTTGGTGGAAGGTAAGTTGAAAGTGGAGGATAGATGGAGGAAGATGAAAGGGACAAAAGGTAGGGAGGTTCTTAGAGTGAACTCTTTGAATGAGAAGGAAAAGGAGAAGGAGTACGGAAAGAAGCTGAAGGAGGAGTGGGAGGAAGTAAAGGGTAGAGTAGAGCTGGGTGTGGAGGAGGAATGGGGATGGTTCAAGGAGGGAGTCATAAAGTGTGCAAGGATGGTGTGTGGAACAAGAAGGACAGGGGGAAATAGAAGAAAGGGTAGTGAATGGTGGGATGAGGAAACAAAAAAGGTTGTAGAAGAGAAGAAGCAAGCTTTCACAGATTGGTTACAAAATAGGACGGGGGAGTCATATGAGAGGTACAAGGAAAAGAAAAGAGAAGTAAAGCAAAAGGTAAAGGTTGCAAAGAGGAGAGCAGATGTGAAATGGGGTAAGAGTTTGACAGAAAATTTTGAAAGTAATAAAAAGATGTTTTGGAAAGAAATTAAGAGAGGAAGAGGAGGCGAATCAAGTAGAGAAGAAAAGGTAAAAGGTGCAGATGGAGAGATGATAATAGAAGAGAAGGTAGTAAGGGGAAGATGGGCAGAGTATTTTAGGGAGTTGCTAAATGTGAAGGAGGATAGGGAAGGAAAGATTGCTGCAGTGGGAAGTGCGAAGAAAATGAGAGTGACGAATAAGGAGAATGGAGGAGAAATAAGGAAGGATGAGGTGAAGGCAGTTGTTAAGATGATGAAAGCAGGTAAGGCACCTGGTCTGGATGGATGCCATGCGGAATGTCTGAAAAAGGGAGGTACAGTGATGGTGGACTGGTTGGTGAGGTTATTTAATGTTTGTTGGAGAGAGGGTAGAGTGCCGGAGGACTGGAGGAGTGCCTGTATAGTTCCTCTTTACAAGGGAAAAGGGGACAAGTGTGAATGTAGTAGTTTCAGAGGGATTAGCTTGTTGAGTGTAGTTGGGAAGGCGTATGGGAGGATCTTGGTTGAGAGGATTAGGAGAGGAACAGAGGGAGTAATTGGTGAGGAGCAGTGTGGATTTAGGACAGGTAGAGGTTGTGTAGATCAGATCTTTGTGGTAAGACAGATATGTGAGAAAGCTATAGGAAAGAGGAAGGATGTTTTTTGGGCTTTTATGGATTTGGAAAAGGCTTATGATAGGGTAGACAGGAAGGCACTGTGGGAGGTTATGCAGATATACGGGATAGGAGGAAAGCTTCTGGGAGCTGTCAAGAGTTTTTATGAGAATAGTAGAGCTTGTGTCAGGATTGGAAATGGAGAGAGTGAGTGGTTCGAGGTAAAGGTGGGACTTCGTCAAGGATGCGTTATGTCGCCCTGGCTGTTCAACTTATACATGGATGGGGTGGTGCGAGAGGTAAATGCAAGGGTAGTGGGTCAGGGATTGGAGATGGTTAAAGAAAATGGAGAAAAGTGGGAGGTGAGCCAGCTGTTGTTTGCGGACGACACTGCGCTTGTGGCAGGATCGGAGGAGGGATTGAGGAGGTTGGTGACAGAGTTTGGGAGAGTATGTGATAGAAGAAAGCTAAAGATAAATATGGGTAAAAGTAAGGTGATGAGATGTACAAGGGGTGAAAGTGGCAGTAGACTGGAAGTGAGCATTAAGGGAGAGCGACTGGAGGAAGTGGATAGTTTTAGATACTTGGGTGCAAATGTGGCAGGAAAAGGTGGAGTGAAAGTGGAAGTAGAATGTAGATTGAGAAAAGCGAGTAAATGCCTTGGTGATTTAAAGAGTGTAATGAGGAATAGACATTTGGGAATGGATGCGAAGAGGAGACTGTATGAAGGAGTGATTGTGCCAACAGCACTGTATGGGGCAGAAACATGGAACATAAGAGAAGAAGAGAGAAGGAGTTTAAATGTGTTTGAGATGAGGTGTCTGAGAAGTATGATGGGGGTTACTAGGCTAGATAGAGTGAGAAATGAGGAGGTGAGGAGGAGAACAGGGGTGGAAAAGGAGCTGGGAGATAGGGTTGATGAAAGAATATTAGGATGGTTTGGACACATGGAAAGAATGAGTGAAGAAAGACTAGTAAAAGAGGTGTGGAAGGCAGATGTGGAGGGAGTGAACATGAGGGGACGTCCTAGGATGAGGTGGATGGATGGGGTGAAGGGGGCTTTGGGGAAGAGGGGAATGTCTGTTGAGGAAGGACGGGAGAGGACAGAAGACAGGGTTGAATGGAGAATGGTTGTATATGGATGATGTTGTGATAGCATGAGGTGGAATAGGCGGGTGGATGGGGGGTGAGGTAGTATGTGTGAGCAAAATTTGACGCAGCCCGAAGGGATTTCTCCCCGACCTCTCCTTTTATGCAATGGGGGGACGGAGAGGGGGGTCGCCGATTTAATGAAGCGTCCTTGCTGTGGATGTGCTGTGTCTTGCGACACTGCTTCTGACCCAGGGCAGTAGACAAGGTGCAGGGATGACCCGTCATTCAGGAGGTGCTAAGATGGGAGGGAGGGTGGAGGGGTGTGGAGTGTATTCAGGGGTGGAATGGGTGGGATTGATTTTGTGCCTTTTTCTTTTTGGGTACCCCCCCCTTGTAAGGGGGTATGTACTTTAAATTTAATGTTATGTGCTAAATTATTGAGACTATCAAGAAAAACGTTGAAAGAGCCTCATTTGCCATCCCAGATAGTGAATACACCTTCGACATATCTGAACCAGAACATGTCGGCTGGTTTGATACCAGGTAAAAGTACGCACTCAACATATTCCATATATAGATTCGCCAACACCGGGGAAAGGTTGGAACCCATGCTGCAACCGTACCTTTGCCTGAAAAAAGAATTATTGAAAGAGAAAACATTGGAGGTAATACAAAGACGTATTAAACTGATTAATTTTGAAACTGAAAGGGGAAGTTCATCTAGTGACGGTTGCAACTTGGTTTCCAAAAAACTGAGAACATCTTCTACATTTATGTTTGTGAATAGCGAAACTATATCTAGGCTAAGCAATTTTCTGTGTTCTGGGATTTTTTGTTTCTTAATTTGTGAAGTCCTCAGAATGTTTAATGTGGGAGTTGGAGAAACTTCCTACGAAAGGTGAAAGAATTTCCATGAGCCATTTGAAGGTCTTATTTGTGCAAGAATTCCTGTTTGATATAATTGGTCTAAGGGGAATGCCTTCTTTGTGGAGTTTAGGGAGACCATAGACATTTGGTAGCTGAGGGCTAATAACTTTTAACTTATTGAATAAGTCGTCTCCTATTATCTTGCGGGCTTGCTTGTTAAATTCAGCTGCGGTGGCCTTAAGGGGATGTTTAGTAAGTGATTCAAAAGTATCCTTATCTATTAACAAATCAAGGGCTTTGGCTTCACAATCACACTGATCAAGAAGTACTAATTTCCCCCCTTTATCTGCTCTAGAAATAAATATGTTGTTGTGGTTACTTAAGCTCTCCACTGCTTGTTTAAGTCGTTTAGGTAAACCACGATCTTGTTTAAAACAATCTGCTATTCCGTGCAGGAGTACACCTTTAAGACAATGCAAATCTTTTTCATAATCATTTGATACAAAAAATCTGTCAAAACCAACTATGTCATCAAGAACATGGTTGTGTTCAGGTTTCAATGCGAAGCCAACACCAAGACCTAACACCTTCAGCTACCAAATATCTATGGTCTCCCTAAACTCCACAAAGAAAGCATTCCCCTTAGACCAATTATACTTTTACTTCATAAAGATCTATTTATTTGTCTATATACAGGGTATCTTTTATTTTTTATTTTACTTTGTGATCTCATATATACATTATTCTTTTATTTCATAAAGTTTATATTCATATGTTTCTTTATTCATTTATACATTTATCTATTATATTCATATGTATCTTGTTATATACATATATCTTATATTTTCTGCATATCTTATTTAAATGCTATTCTTTTATGAAGCCTTATTTATGTACATACATATTTATTTATCTATTTATCTGATTATTTGTTTATTTTTCCTTTACTACTTTTTTGTCCTTTCAGTTTCTTTTTTTAATTCTTATTAATTTTTTATGTTTTTTATTCATCTATCTCCGTATTTACTATATATATATATATATACATATATATGTGTGTGTGTGTGTATTTACACACACACACACACGCAGTCGCTTGGGCATACTTGGTAGGTGCAGTAGTTGGGGTTGTCGTAGTAGTAACACCGATTTCCTCTTATTTTATTTGTTGTTTTTTGACATTTTTTATTAGTATTACTTTCTTATTTTACAAGTACTTTCAATAATGGCTGTAGTACATGTTCTGGTTGAGGAATTTCTTATTTTTCTGTGTTGAAAGGAACCGCCTTTGGTTGTGATTACTTTCGTGGTAGTTTTTTGGATTTTGAATTCCAAAGCCTCCGCAATTTTGGTTTTGGTGGCGATAGTAAGAGTTGCTTGGGCATACTTCGTAGGTGTAGTACTTGGGGTTGTCGAAATAGTAATACCGATTTCCTCTTATTTTATTTGTTTTTTTTTCTGGTGTTCCGTGTGCCTTTTGCCTCTGGTTTGATGGTTGATACTGTTTGGTATGGTAATATGGTTGGTATTCGTCATACCAGTGACCTTGGTACTGATGAGGTCGTGAGCTTCGGGAACCGTATTGCCCTTTTTGGAAATTGGTTTGCGTTTTGTCTTTTGGGCGGTTGTCTTTCTTCTGGTTAGTGTTTTGGCGAGTCTTTCTTCCAAAATCTTCCGCCATTTTCTTCTTCGCCTTCCTCTGGAGGGAGGAGTTGGTCGGGGTTTCCCCTCCGAATCCGCCTTCTTCTTCTCGCCTGACTTCGGCCAAATACATTTTGTATTTCCGAGTTCGGCGTTCTTTGTGGGTAGGCATCCCCTTCGCCTCATCTTCTTCTTGAAGAAGAAACTCGGTTTTCACTTCTCTCTGGAAAGAGACTTTGACGTTTCCATGAGTGAAAGGCGAGGAAAGGATCACTTCTTCGGTTTTCGGGTCTTTTGTTTGACTCACACCGGCTTTGGGAGTTACTGAAGCTTCATCAGAAGGTGAAGTAATGTGTCTCCCACTCGAGGACTTCTTCTTGTCATTATCATCCTCTATGTTCGAGATTGAACTCGAGACACACTCTTCGATAGATTCTTCAGAAGGGAGGGCAACTTCTGGTACTTCGCTTTCTTGAATTTTATCAGAGGAATCGAGTTCGCCTTTTTCCTCATCCAAATTTTCTTGAAAAATCTTGGTTCCTCTCAGAGGACTTTCTCCGACTTCGGGGCTTTGGGATTCTTCGTATTCCTCAATCTCCCGTTGGTTTTCGGAGGGAGGAGCCTCTTTGAAGTCCAAGAGCAGCTTCTGATCTTCTCTTGAATCATCGTGTGTTGAGGCTCTGCAGCACACCAAGGTCAGCAAAGCCTCGAAGCACCGTTTCAAAGCTGCCCTAGGGGCTTCATTGAAGCCCTGAACGAAGCGGTTCCAACTCTTGATCATTCTTGTGCGCTTCAACATCCTCTTGACAATCTTCTTTGTTTTTTTAAAATGGACGTGTCCGCCATTTTGCCGAACTGGCGAAGTCAGTTTATGATTACATTCTTTGCAGTTACTATGGCGGCGTGACGTTGTCCAGAAGGATAGAAGTGGTGGTTAAGATACAGTCCAAAGGGATCATACGAATATTATATGTGATGGTAACCTGGAATATATATATATATATATATACATACATATATATATATATATATATATATATACATATATATATATATACATACATATTGTATATATGTGTATATATATGTATATTAGTGAATTTAGGGAGCAGGTTTTCATCAATACATTTTCTATTAAAAATCACTGCATACTCTGCGTTGGTGATCTTCTTCTTAAGACTTTCTATTTTCCTCAGTATTTTCTTCTCTGAAGCAGGGAGAGAAAATATCACATTTCCGAACGAGTCCATGTTTGGAAATAAAAAAAAACAACATATAACGACGTTTCGCCTATACCTTAGGCATCTTCTGGTAAATTTATTGAAGAAATTATTTACAAGAATATAAATACAGAAAAAGAGACATAAAGGAGAGGTCAATTGGTAACACGCGTCATGTTCTGTTGGTGACGCGGGATGCTCCGAAGAGTTCTAAAGTACCGCACATATTTTGCTGTATATTTATTAAAGGCATATGGTTTCTAATAAAAACAGCCTCTAAACATTTTAGTTTCTTTCTGTTAGTATCCTTGACCAAAATTGAGGTGCTTTTATTTAGCTGGTCCCGTGTAATGCTGGTATTGTGGGATTTTGTCACGTGGGTTTTTATCGCGCCATTTTGCATATGTTGTGTGAGCCTCTGAGTTAAAGTTTGTGTGGTATGGCCTATATACTCTTCTTGGCAAAGCACACCGTCTTTGTATAAATCACAAGAGTATTTGTATACCACATTATTTTTCTTGAGTTTATCCGTGGTAGCTGTCATGTTATTTTTCATCACCAGCGATGATGTTCTAGGGTTACGGTAAAAGATTATAAGGTTTATTTTGTCGTCAGCAATAAAATTCCTTTTCTAGACGTTTGGGTAGATGGTACAAAAGGCATTTTCACTACAACTGTCTATAGAAAACCAACTAATTCTGGAAGATGTCTAAACGGTTCTAGTGAATGTCCCTCCAAATATAAGATGAGCGTAATACGTGCCTATGTCACAAGAGCCTTTAAAATTTGTTCCAGTTGGCAACTACTACACCAAGAACTTGTTAGAGTCAAGCAAATTTTAACAAACAATGGCTTTGCAATGAGGGACATCGATAAGGAAATTAAAAGTAATATGGAGAAAGCCAACACCAAGAATAAAGAGTTAGAGAATCAGAAAAATAATATAAACATTTATTATCAAAATACAATGTCATCAGCGTACAAAAAAGATGAAAAAGCTCTAAAAGACATAATCCACAGAAATTGTAAGCCTAGAAAAGAAGAGGACAAAATAAACCTTATAATCTTTTACCGTAACCCTAGAACATCATCGCTGGTGATGAAAAATAACATGACAGCTACCACGGATAAACTCAAGAAAAATAATGTGGTATACAAATACTCTTGTGATTTATACAAAGACGGTGTACTTTGCCAAGAAGAGTATATAGGCCATACCACACAAACTTTAACTCAGAGGCTCACACAACATATGCAAAATGGCGCGATAAAAACCCACGTGACAAAATCCCACAATACCAGCATTACACGGGACCAGCTAAATAAAAGCACCTCACTTTTGGTCAAGGATACTAACAGAAAGAGACTAAAATGTTTAGAGGCTGTTTTTATTAGAAACCATATGCCTTTAATAAATATACAGCAAAATATGTGCGGTATTTTAGAACTCTTCGGAGCATCCCGCGTCACCAACAGAACATGACGCGTGTTACCAATTGACCTCTCCTTTATGTCTCTTTTTCTGTATTTTTCTGTATTTATATTCTTGTAAATAATTTCTTCAATAAATTTACCAGAAGATGTCTAAGGTATAGGCGAAACGTCGTTATATGTTGTTTTTTTTATTTCCAAACATGGACTCGTTCGGAAATGTGATATTTTCTCTCCCTGCTTCAGAGAAGAAAATACTGAGGAAAATAGAAAGTCTTAAGAAGATCACCAACGCAGAGTATGCAGTGATTTTTAATAGAAAATGTATATATGTATATATATATATATATATATATATATATATATATATATAAAATATGGGTATGTATATATATACATATATATATATATATATATATATATATATATATATATATGTATACAAATATACATAAATACATATACATATACATAAATATATATATATATATATATATATATATATATATGTATATATAGTCTTCTAACGAAAGGAAAGATTCATACAAAAGCTGTGCAAACGCTCATTGTAGTCAAATTTCTATTTCAAGTCAAGGGAAAAAAAAAAGAAAACGCGAAAGGACTGGTAAATTTGAACCGCTACTCCTAGTTACGTCATGTCGCAAGAGTATTGGTTGGAGATTCTTCGTGAAATTTTTATTCTGGACTCTAGTCCCTCGAGAGAAACTAAGAAAAAAAAAAAAAGATAAAATACCAGATAAATAGATATATAAAGAGAGCAACAAAATAACAAAAGAATGATAATAATAATATTAATAGTAATAATAATAATAATAATAATAATAATAATAATAATGATAATAATGACGGAATAGCCTCTGGCTTCTTATGTAAGTTTTCCTGATTAATTCTTTTTCCTCTTCCTTCTCTTCCTTTTCCACCAATATTCAAGAAAGTGGACAAATCACAACCAGTCATCTACAGACCGATTAGCCTGACTTCGATTGTATGTAAATTGCTAGAGACCATCATTCGCGACAGTGTGGTTAAATTTTTTAGAAGAAAATAAAATTATGAAAGATTCACAACATGGCTTCCGTACCAAACGCTCATGTTTAACTAATCTCCTCGACTTCTTTCATGACATCTTTAACAAACACGAGGAATGTAGATCTGTTGATATGATTTATCTAAATTTTCAGAAGGCATTCGATAAAGTTCCCCATAAGCGATTGTTCGACAAATTAAAAACACACAGTATTTCTGGTATTATCCACAACTGGATTAAGGATTGGCTCTCGCAGCGAAAACAGAGAGTTGTAATTAACGGGGCCTCATCAAGCTGGCTCGACGTAAAAAGTGGCGTACCACAAGGATCAGTTTTGGGATCCGTTTTGCTCTTAATATATGTAAATGATCTAGACGACGGCCTCCTCTGCAAAGTATCAAAATTTGCTGATGATACAAAAATTACCGGTAAAGTAACAACCACCAAAGAGAAAGAAACTCTGCAATCCGATCTAGACAGATGATCAAGTTGGAATAGCAAGTCGGATGCGAAAAAATATTATAATAACTATAAGTAAATAAATACATAACAATTGTGATATTATAAATAATAATAATGAAATAAATAAATAGATGAATAAATAGATAAAGTTGAATAATAACCAAACACGTAAATAGTAAATAATAATAAATTGACAGATAAATGATGATAAATGACAATCATACTACACAGTTTTGTATCTTCAACAAATCTATTATTTGTTTATCTATTATACATATATTATTTTCAATTTTTCCTTTTTTCTTATATTTTCTGCTTTCATTTTTTGACATTTTTAACCTTCTTAATTGTTTTTCTTCTGTTTCATGAAGACTTATTTACTTATTAATTTATTTTCTATTTATCTATGATATTTATTAAATTCATATGTTTGTATTTTTTGTTTTTATTAAATTTTAGTTATACGTTATCCTTTTTTTATTAAACATTTATTTATTTATTTACCTATTTATTTATTTATTATATATGTTTACAATTCTTTACTTTTTTGTGGTCATATACACTTTTGTACTTTTTTCGTCTTGTGTTTATGTGTCATTTTTTATATCATTAAAGTTTATTCATTTTCA
>NC_134778.1:85552424-85554924 GCF_046742065.1 Oratosquilla oratoria
CTTAATTCTATTTGTGAAGTCCTCAGAATGTTTAATGTGGGAGTTGGAGAAACTTCCTACGAAAGGTTAAAGAATTTCTGTGAGCCATTTGGAGGTCTTATTTGTGCAAGAATTCCTGTTTGATATCATTGGTCTAAGGGGAATGCCTTCTTTGTGGAGTTTAGGGAGACCATAGACATTTGGTAGCTGAGGACTGATAACTTTTAACTTATTGAATAAGTCGTCTCCTATTATTTTGCGGGCTTGCTTGTTAAATTCAGCTGCGGTGGACTTAAGGGGATTTTTAGTAAGTGATTCAAAAGTATCCATATCTGTTAACAAATCAAGGGCTTTGGCTTCACAATCACACTGATCAAGAAGTACTAATTTCCCCCCTTTATCTGCTCTAGAAATAATTATGTTGTTGTGGTTACTTAAACTCTCCACTGCTTGTTTAAGTCGTTTAGGTAAACTACGATCTTGTTTAAAACAATCTGCTATTTCCTGCAAGAGTACACTTTTAAGACAATGCAAATCTTTTTCATAATCATTTGATGCAATAAATCTGTCAAAACCAACGATGTCATCAAGAACATGGTTGTTATCAGGTTTCAATGCGAAGCCAACACCAAGACCTAACACCTTCAGCTACCAAATGTCTATGGTCTCCCTAAACTCCACAAAGAAAGCATTCCCCTTAGACCAATTATACTTTCACTTCATAAAGACCTATTTATTTGTTTATATATCTTTTATTTTTTATTTTACTTTGTGATTTCATATATATATTATTCTTTTATTTCATAAAGGTTATATTCATATGTTTGTTTATTCATTTATATATTTATCTATTATATTTATATGTATCTTGTTATATACATATCTTCTATTTTCTGCATATCTTATTTAAATGCTATTCTTTTATGAAGCCTTATTTATGTACATACATATTCATTTATCTATCTATCTGATTATTTGTTTATTTTTCCTTTATTGCTTTTTTGGTCCTTTCAGTTTCTTGTTTTAATTCTTTTTAATTTTTTATGTTTTTTATTCATCTATCTCCGTATTTACTATATATATGTATATATATATATATATATATTCATTGTATATATGGGCAGGAGATTTTCTCTCAAGCATGTATGGTTAAACTTAATGGCAAGATTATTATTGCAGAGTTTTTTATCTGCCTTTTCTCTTTCTCTGAGAATCTTTTTCCCTTCCACGGGAAGTTGTCTTATAATGTCACCATATGACATTATTTTGTCAGTTACTTTGGGCATGGCTTTACCAAAGTGAGAAACTGGCCAGAACGCGTTTTCACACTACTTAGTGCTTCATCAGTGGCTAGACTGTGAATATCTGATTGAATTATTGTGTTTATATATTGTTGGTGGTGGTCTGATATTACATTTTGAGGCTTCAGATTGGCTAGTGGGCTGGGCTGGGACTCCCAAGCTATTCTACTTCCTCATTGGTCGGCTGTTGTGTGACGTCATCAGTATTGTGCCTTCTTTCAGTGGGCTTAGATCTCCTTACGCTAGGGAGGGCTTCTAAATCCCTAGTTTGTATATTGAGATTGGGAGATGTTTCTTTAATAAAGAGAGCTTCGAGGATAGGTAGCCTTCTATGGTCTTGATTTGTTGCCAGCACTTCTGTGTTTTCTATTAGAGTTTCTTTATTTAAATTTCTTTTGTGAGCAGAGTGATGGTGGTTTCTGGGAGCTCCTGAAGAGAGGTGGTATGATAACCGGCGTGTCACCATATGACAAAATAATGTCATATGGTGACATTATAAGACAACTTCCCGTGGAAGGGAAAAAGATTCTCAGAGAAAGAGAAAAGGCAGATAAAAAACTCTGCAATAATAATCTTGCCATTAAGTTTAACCATACATATATATATATATATATATATATATATATATATATATATATATATATGTGTGTGTGTGTGTGTGTGTGTGTGTGTGTGTGTGTGTATTTACACACACACACACACACACACACACACACACACACACACACACACACACACACACACACACACACACACACACACACAGTTGCTTGGGCATACTACGTAGGTGTAGTAGTTGGGGTTGTCGTAGTAGTAAGACCGATTTCCTCTTATTTTATTTGTTGTTTTTGACATCTTTTTTTTAGTATTACTTTCTTATTTTACTAGTACTTTCAATAATGGCTGTAGTACATGTTCTGGTTGAGGAATTTCTTATTTTTCTGTGTTGAAGTGAACCGCCTTTGGTTGTGATTGCTTTCGTGGTAGTTTTTTGGGTTTTGAATTTGGAAGCCTCCGCAATTTTGGTTTTGGTGGCGATAGAAAGAGTTGCTTGGGCATACTTCGTAGGTGTAGTAGTTGGGGTTGTCGAAATAGTAATACCGATTTCCTCTTATTTTATTTGTTGTTTTTTCTGGTGTTCCGTATGCCTTTTGCCTCTGGTTTGATGGTTGATACTGTTTGGTATGGTAATATGGTTGGTATTCGTCATACCATTGCCC
>NC_134778.1:85564924-85569924 GCF_046742065.1 Oratosquilla oratoria
AATCGAGAGCTGGGCGAAAACAACCAACGAATGCTGGCGTCGTTAGACCGGGGCCTGGAGGTCATCAGGCGGGAGGAGAATGATGAGCCACCAAAAAAAGAGAAAGAAATAAACTTCTTTTTTTCCTTTAACCTGTGCGTCTACGAAGATGACGGCGACAGAGGCACCACACACACACACACACACACACACCATACAATTACGTCCGGTCGCCATGTTCCCTTGAACTGACCAAGAAAAAATGTCCTCGGCTTCGGCCTCGCAGCCAAGCTCCCGGCGAAGCCAGGGAGGGCGAGGCACGCGGCTTATATATATACATTTTTTCACCTATTTATGTCTTTTTTCTATAGCATAAAGATTTATTTATTGGTTCATTATCCATTTCTACCAGTCTTTTTTTACCATTTTTTATTAGTATTACTTTCTTATTCTACTAGTACTTTTAATAATGGCTGTAGTACATGTTCTGGTTGAGGAATTTCTTATTTTTCTGTGTTGAAGTGAACCGCCATTGGTTGTGATTGCTTTCGTGGTAGTTGTTTGGGTTTTGAATTCGAAAGCCTCCGCCATTTTGGTTTTGGTGGCGATAGTAATAGTTGCTTGGGCACATTTCGTAGGTGTAGTAGTTGGGGTTGTCGTAGTAGTAACTCGTATTTGTTCTTGTTTTATTTGTTGTTCTTGCTGGTATTCTGTGTGCCATTTGCCCCTGGTTTGATGGTTGATACTGTTTGGTATGGTAGTATGGTTGGTATTCGTCATACCAGTGACCTTGGTACTGCTGAGGTCGTGAGCTTCGGGAACCGTATTGTCCTTTTTGGAAATTGGTTTGTGTTTTGTTTTGTGGGCGGTTGTCTTTCTTCTGGTTAGTGTTTAGGCGAGTCTTTCTTCCAAAATCTTCTGCCATTCTCTTCTTCGCCTTCCTCTGGAGGGAGGAGTTGGTCGGGGTTTCCCTCCCGAATCCGCCTTCTTCCTCTTCTCGCCTGACTTCGGCCAAATACATTTTGTATTTCCGAGTTCGGCGTTCTTTGTGGGGAGTCATCCCCTTCGCCTCCTCTTCTTCTTGAAGTAGAAACTTCATTTTCCTTTCTCTCTGGAAAGAGACTTTGACGTTTCCAGGAGTGAAAGTCGAGGAAAGGATCTCTTCTTTGGTCTTCGGATCTTCTTTTTGACCCACACTGGCTTTAGGAGTTACTGAAAATTCATCAGATGCTGAAGAACTGTGTCTCCCACTCGAAGACTTCTTGTCATTATTATCCTCGATGATCGAGACTGAACTCGAGGCACACTCTTCAATAGATTCTTCAGAAAGAAGGGCACCTTCTGGTACTTCGTCTTCTTCGGTTTCATCCGAGGGTTCGAGCTCGGCTTTTTCCTTATCCAAATTTTCTTGGAAAATCTTGGTTCCTTTCAGAGGACTTTCTTCGACTTCGGGGCACTGAGATCCTTCGCATTCCTCGATCTCCCGTTGGTTTTCGGATGGAGGAGCCTCTTCGAAGTCCAAGAGCAGCTTCTGATCTTCTCTTGAAGCTTCGTTTGCTGAGGCTCCGCAGCACACTAAGGTCAGAAAAATCTCGAAACAACATTTCGAAGCTGCCCTAAGGGCTTCATTGAAGCCCTGAATGAAGCGGTTCAAACTCTTGATCATTCTTGTGCGCTTCACCATCCTCTCGACAATCTTCTTTTGTTTTTTAAAATGGCCGTGTCCGCCATTTTGTCGAAGTGATGAAGTCAGTTTATGATTACATTCTTTGCAGTTACTATGACGGCGTGAAGTTGTCCACAAGGATAGAAATGCTGGTTAAGATACAGTCCAAAGGGATCATACAAACATTATAAGATATGTGATGGTAATATGTGTGTGTGTGTGTGTGTGTGTATATGTATATATATATATATATATATCTATATATATATATATATATATATATATACATATATACATATATATATACATATATACATATATATATATATACATATATATATATATATATATATATATATATTCTTCTAATGAAAGGAGAGATTCATACAACAATTGTGCCAAACGCTCATTGTAGTTATATTTCTATTCCAAGTCAAGGGATAAAGAAAAAAAACGCGAAAGGAATGATAAATTTGAGCCGGTACTCCTGGTGATGTCATATCGCAAGGGTATTGGTTGGAGATTCTTCGTGAAATTTTGATTCTGTCCCCATGTGTGTGTGTGTGTGTGTGTGTGTGTGTGTGTGTGTGTGTGTGTGTGTGTGTGTGTGTGTGTGTGTGTGTGTGTGTGTGTGTGTGTGTGTGTGTGTGTGTGTGTGTGTGTGTGTGTGTGTGTGATAATTTTTGTGACAGTCGCATGTAGGATTCCAACCCATTGCTTTCGGCCACATGTAAGATTACCTTCATAGAGCATTTAACCACTCCACCACAGAGACTAGTCTCTATGGTAGAGTGGGTAATCTCACGTGTGGCCGAAGGTAGTGGGTTCGAATCCTTCATGCGGCTGTCATGAAAATTATCAGAATAATGTCACTGTCACTAGCAAATTTCTCTCATATATATATATATATATATATATATATATATATATATATATATATATATGTGTGTGTGTGTGTGTGTGTGTGTGTGTGTGTGTTTGTGTGTGTGTGTGTGTGTGTGTGTGTGTGTGTGTGTGTGTGTGGGTAAGGTCGAAGGGGAAACACGGGTCTTTATATCAATATCGAGTGTATTCCTGACCGGTTTCGCTTACAATAGCTTCTTCAGATAAGAAGCTGAGGAAGCCATTGTAGGTGAAACCAGTCAGAAAAAAATCGATATTCAAATAAAGACCCGTGTTTTTCTATCCACCTTTTACCATAATTTGTTCCAATGTCTCTACATATATATATATATATATATATGTATATATACATATATATATATATACATATATATATATATGTATATATATATATATGTATATATATAAACATATTTACATATATATATATACATATATATATATATATATATATATATATATATATATATATATATGTATATGTATATATATATATATGTTTTAAATAACCCACTGTCGGAGAAACAAAGCAAAGGAGACAGACGAACTGTATATTTCGACCACTACTGTGGTCCTCTTCAGCAGTATGGATACAAGATAAGATGTACAAGAATTTATACAGTGAGAGAGGTACAATGTAGGAACAAGGGGAGGTGGCTCAAAACACATGTCCGAGGTGGGGCGGATTCGGTAAAGATAATAATTTATTCACAGAATAAAATGTTATACAATCAGGTGACCATTGCCCTTTTGATGTGTTGAAATTTGGCAAGTGTTTAATGAGGAAAGATTCAACTATCTTTCTCCTGAAGCTACAATTGGATTTATAAATTAATTCTGGATTGTTCCAATCTATGCGGTGATCCTTTATTGATGTATGGAGGAAGACCGCGGAGTTGTTTGGTGCGTTCCTGACAGAGTATTTGTGCTCTTTTACTCTGGTGTTGAGGTCCCTACCAGTTTGACCCCAGTAGACCTCATTACAGTCTTTACACGGTAGTTTATATACTCCTGGGTTTTTTATCTGATTTGGGTTTTTGATGTATATTTACTACCTTATGAAAAATGCTATTAGGATAGTTGAAGACCAATTTAATCTTATCTTGTGGTAACATATTAGAAGCTTCGTCCAATAAATGGTTGTATGGGATCTTTATACAAGTATTGTCCCAATTGTGCTGGTTGTTTGTTTGGGAAGAGTTCTTATAATAGCTGATTTTTGCCTTGCTAAGAGCTTTTGTTGTTGACAAAAGCTCGGTTAGGGACGTCGTGACATTGAAACATTTTGGAGAATTTTATTTTTCGTTCCGCTCTCAGCCAATCAGCCTTCTCTGTTGCCGTGACGTCACCGCTCTCGGCCAATCAGTTGTCTCCGTTGCCGTGACGTCATCACTCTCTCAGCCAATCAGCGAGTTGAAACTCACCCAGGAATTTGCAAAGAATATTTTTAGGACAAAGCGTCACCGTAATACCACCTGTCCCCGACGTCCACAGCGTTTTTTAGAAGAATACTTTTATGTAGACTTAGATATATATATATATATATATATATATATATATATATATATATATATATATATATATATATATATATATATATATATAAGATTTAAGGTGAAAGAAGTAGACGAGGAGATATGGGAGAATTTCACGCCTTAACGTTTCGACCCGCAGGGTCTTGATCACAAAGCTTTGTGATCAAGACCCTGCGGGTCGAAACGTTAAGGCCTGAAATTCTCCCATATCTCCTCGTCTACTTTCACCTTAAATCTTATTTGTCATAATATATATATATATATATATATATATATATATATATATATATATATATATATATGTTGAAGTGCGTAGGACAGAATGAGTGGAAGGGTGGTGAGGTAAACACCAGGAACCGTTGGAGTTTTATTGCTAACGATTTGTCCTGAAAGGACTTCTTCTGAGGAAGTCCTTTCAGGGCAAACTCCAACGGTTCCTGGTGCTTACCTCACCAGCTTTCCACTCATATATATATATATATATATATATATATATATATATATATATATATATATATATATATATATATATATATATATATATATATATTACAAAGGATTCTAAAGGAGCCTTGTCTATAACTAGGTCGGATGCCAAAAAAATCTTATAATAATAAATAAATAAAAATTACGATATTAAAAATAATAATAATGATATAGATAGATAAATAAATAGGTACAGTTGAATAATAAACAAACATGTGAATAGTAAATGATAATGAATTGACAGATGAATAATGATATATCATAATTATTCCACTCAGTTTTGTATCATCAACAAATTTATCATTTGTTTGTTTATCTATTATCTATGTATTATTTTCATTTTTTTCTGCTTTATTTTGCTTCAACATTTTTTAACTTCTTAATTGTTTTTCTTCTATAACTTCAAGACTTATTTACTTATCTATCTATTT
>NC_134778.1:85582424-85584924 GCF_046742065.1 Oratosquilla oratoria
TGGAGGTCATCAGGCGGGAGGAGAATGATGAGCCACCAAAAAAAGAGAAAGAAATAAACTTTTTTTTCCTTTAACCTATGCGTCTACGAAGATGACGGCGACAAAGGCAACACACACACACACACACACACACACACACACACACACACACACACACACACACACACACACACACACACACACACACACACACACACACACACACACACACACACACGCACGCACACACACACACACGCACGCACGCACACACGCAAGCACGCACGCACGCACGCACGCACGACTCGATGGCGCAGTTGGTAGAGCGCTGAATTGCCACAATAGTGGCCCAAAGTTCTTGGTTCGAATCCTGCCCAGGGCCTAAATTATTTAGGTACCGGTGCGCTTCGGGTCGTTACTCTGACTATCGTGGGCGGGGAGTTGGGTGTGTGTGTGTAAGGTCATAGCATTATCCATAGATCAGACCTACGAGCTCTGCTCTCTTCCAGGAGGGAAATAGCTGTCGATCACGAGTCCAACACGTGATCCAAAGACCAAGTGAATACACACACACACACACACACACACACACACACACACCCTACAAATACGTCCGGTCGGCATGTTTCCTTGAACTGACCAGGAAAAAATGTCCCTTGGGTTCGGCCTCGGCCTTGGCCTCGAGGCGGAACCCCAACACGAGATCCCAGCACGGGATCCCTATCGTGGGATTAGAGCGCGAAGCGCTGCTGCCAAAGGCCGCTGTTTGGTTAGCCGAGCCCCCGGCGAAGCCGGGTAGGGCAAAGCACGCGGCTTATATATATATATACATTTTTTCACCTATTTATGTCTTTTTCTATATCATAAAGATTTATTTATTGGTTCATTATCCATTTTACCAGTCTTTTTTTACCATTTTTATTAGTATTACTTTCTTATTCTACTAGTACTTTTAATAATGGCTGTAGTACATGTTCTGGTTGAGGAATTTCTTATTTTTCTGTGTTGAAGTGAACCGCAATTTGTTGTGATTGCTTTCGTGGTAGTTTTTTGGGTTTTGAATTCGAAATCCTCCGCCATTTTGGTTTTGGTGGCGATAGAAAGAGTTGGTTGGGCAGACTTCATAGGTGTAGTAGTTGGGGTTGTCGTAGTAGAAACACCGATTTCCTCTTATTTCATTTGTTGTTTTTTCTGGTATTCTGTGTACCATTTGCCCCTGGTTTGATGGTTGATACTGTTTGGTATGGTAGTATGGTTGGTATTCGTCATACCAGTTCCCTTGGTACCCCTGAGGTCGTGAGCTTCGGGAACCGTATTGCCCTTTTTGGAAACATGTTTGTGTTTTGTTTTGTGGGCGGTAGTCTTTTTTCTGGTTAGTGTTTTGGCAAGTCTTTCTTCCAGAATCTTCTGCCATTTTTTTCTTCGCCTTCCTCTGGAGGGCGGAGTTGGTCAGGGTTTCCATCCCGAAGTTGCCTTCTTCCTCTTCTCGCCTGACTTCGGCCAAATACATTTTGTATTTGCGAGTTCGGCGTTCTTTGTGCGGGGCCATCCCTTTCGCCTCCTCTTCTTCTTTAGGAAGAAACTCGATTTTGATTTCTCTCTGGAAAGAAACATTGACGTTTCCATGAGTGAAGGGCGAGGAAAGGATCTCTTCTTCGGTTTTCGGGTCTTCTCCTTGACCCACACCGGCTTTACGAGTTACTGAAGCTTTATCAGAAGCTGAAGAAGTGTGTCTTTCACTCGAAGACTTCTTCTTATCATTATCATCCTCGATGTTTGAGACTGAACTCGTTACACACTCTTCGATAGATTTTTGAGAAGGGAGGGCACCTTCTGGTACTTCGCCTTCTTGAATTTCATCCGAAGGCTCGAGTTCGCCTTTTTCCTCATCCAAATTTTCCTGAAAAATCTTGGTTTCTTTCAGAGGATTTTCTCCGACCTCGGTTCTCTGAGCTTCTTTGTATTCCTCGATCTCCCGTTGGCTTTCGGAGGGAGGAGCCTTTTCGAAGTCCAAGAGCAGCTTCTGCTCTTCTCTTGAATCTTCGTGTGCTGAGGCTCTGCAGCACACTAAGGTCAGGAAAGCCTCGAAACACCGTGTCCAAGGTGCCCTAAGGGCTTTGTTGGAGCCCTGAAGAATGCGGCTGAAACTCTTGATCATTCCGGTGCGCTTGAACATCCTCTCGACAATCTTCTTTTGTTTTTCAAAATGGCCGTGTCCACCATTTTGTGGAACTGGTGAAGTCAGTTTATGATTACATCCTTTACAGTTACTATGACGGCGTGAAGTTGTCCACAGGGGTAGAAGTGCTGGTTAAGATACAGTCCAAAGGGATCATACAAATATTATAAGATATGTGATGGTAACCTGGAGGGGAAAAAGGAGAAATATTTCTCTCTCTCTCTCTCTCTCTCTCTCTCTCTCTCTCTCTCTGTATATATATACATATATATACATATATATATATATGTATATATATATATATATGTATATATATATATATATATATATATATGTATATAT
>NC_134778.1:85589924-85592424 GCF_046742065.1 Oratosquilla oratoria
ACCTTGCACCGTCGTTGAAAGTAACACAATCACAACATTTAAAATCGCTTAGATGAATATTTGGACTCTAATCCGTAAATAAAATATCATCTTTTGCAATAAAAGATCTGACGGTCCGGCATTTAATTGTAATTGGATAGGATAGTGGTAGCAGTAGTGTTAGTTCATCTTCTCTTGCCTAGTTGCCCTGTTTTCTCAATGTAGCTTAGTATAGTAAACACAAACAGCCTCGTTAGGGCCAGTAGGCCAGCTGTTGTTTGCTCTTCCTTTGTGTTCCTTTGTGTTCCTTTGTGTTCCTGCTCATCATCTTCCTTCTCTTCCTCTTCCGTCTCTTCCTCCTCCTCTTCCTCTTCCTTCTCTACCTCTCCCTTCTCTTCCTCTCCTTTCTCTTCCTCTTCCTTTTCTTCCCTCTCTTTCTCATCCTTCTTGATACCAAAACTACAACTAAGATGACATCTTTAACACAACAGTAAGAGTTTCAATTTGATTTGAATACATTATGTTAATGGACAGTATATTACCATACTGATAATAGTAATGTGCAGGCCAATTACATGATGAATGGTGTACATTTGGCGAATGTATGGCAAGAGAAAGACCTTGGTGTAATGATTTCAAATTATCTCAAAATGTCAGAGGTCATAAAAACTGCTTTTAGATTAATTGGATTTATAGGAAGAGCTTTTGAGTCTAGAACTGAAGAAATTATTTTTAATCATTACAATTCTCTAGCCAGACCTAACCTAGAATATTTTGTTCAGTGCTGATCATAGAGAAATTAGAAAGAGTCCAACGAAATGTAACAAAGCTCATTCCTAGATTGCGAAACAAGCCATACGAAGAACTCCTAAGTGAACAAAAACTGTTTACCCTCTCGAAACAGGAATTGAGATAATTTGAGCTTTTCAGATTTTACAGAATTGTAAACACATGTTTTAAAATTGACACCTACAATACAACCAGAAGTAATGGAAGCAATATTGTAGAGAAACGATTCCAAATAATTGAGGTAAACACTCTTCACTTGCGTTGTTCATGTATTGTATGGAATGGCATACCATCCAACGTCATCGATTGTTCCAATGATGAGATATTAAAAGAAATTCTCGATTAGGATTATTTGCTCCTAGATATCTTTTTATAGTAGTTCATTAGGTTAGGTACCAAACAACCACGTAAGGACCAATAGATCTGTTACTGTTCGTTTGTCCATGTAATTCTTCCTCTTCTTTTTCCTTCTCTTTCTCTTTTTCCTCTTCCTCCTTTTTCGTCTTCTCACCTCCCTCCTCTCCCTCCTCTCCCTCGCCTTCTCACCTTCCTCCTCTCCCTCCTCTCCCTAGTCCTCCCCCTCCTCTTCCAAACAAATACATATGTATATATATATATATACATATATATATATATATACATATATATATATATACATATACACACACATATATATATATATAAGTATATATATATAAGTATATATATATACATATATATATACATATATGTATGTATGTATGTATGTATGTATGTATGTATGTATATATATCGGGGGTGTGCAACCTTTTTTCCCAAAGGGCCACTAGTCACTACTCTGTTGGTAAGGAGGGCCACATAACCTTACTATTTCATGTTATTTACTACGATCGAAGACATATTATGTGAGATTATACTAATAAAGATAGATAAGTAGTTTGTTAATAATTCTATTTAAATTGGGATCACATAAATAAGAATTGTCCGAAACAAATGTATTTTCCTTACTATAAATGAGCAAATGAAAGGCTACCGTACCTTATCATTATGATGTACAAACATAAATAATTACTTAATATTGGTTAACTGGGATCATTATCATAAGAATGATTAAACACAGACATTTTCCTGACCATTAATTAGCAAATGAAAGGCTACACTCTCTCTAAGGGCCGCATTATAGCTTATTTATTTCTAGGAAAAAGCGCCGCAATGAAAGCCTTTGAAGGTCGCATGCGGACCTTGGGCCGCAGGTTGCACAGAGCTGATGTATATATATACATATATATACATATATATGTATATATATATATATAAATATATATATATATACATATATAAATATATATATATGAATATATATATATATATACATATATATATATATATATATATATATGTGTGTGTGTGTGTGTGTGTGTCTGTGTGTGTGTGTGTGTGTATGTGTGTGTGTGTGTGCGTGTGTGTGTGTGTGTGTGTGTGTGTGTGTGTGTGTGTGTGTGTGTGTGTGTGTGTGTGTGTGTGTGTGAATATATATAAAATGATAATAATAACATATATATATATACATATATATATATATATATATATATACATATATACTGTATATATATGTGTGTGTGTGTGTGTGTATAAATATGTATATGAATATATATATATATATATACATATATATATATATATATATGTATATATATACATATATATGTATATGCTAATAAGAACACGGGTACGTGTGTTCACTTATGCAAAG
>NC_134778.1:85597424-85599924 GCF_046742065.1 Oratosquilla oratoria
TTCCACCTCATGTATCACAACATCTTCCATACACAACCATTATCCATTCACCCATATCGTCTGTCCTCTCCCATCCTTCCTCAACAGACATTCCCCTCTTCCCCAAAGCCCCCTTCACCCCATCCATCCATCTCATCTCATCTCATCATATTCACTCCTTCCACATCTGCCTTTCATACCTCCTTTACTATTCTTTCTTCACTCATTCTTTCCATGTGTCCAAACCATCCAAATACTCCTTCATCAACCCTATCTCCCAACTCCCTTTCCACCCCTGTTCTCCTCCTCACCTCCTCATTCCTCACTCTATCCAGCCTAGTAATACCTATCATACTTCTCATACACTTCATCTCAAACACATTCAAGCTCCTACTCTCCTCCTCTCTTATGTTCCATGTTTCTGCTCCATACAGTGCTGTTGGCACAATCACTCCTTCATACAGTCTCCTCTTAGCATCCATTCCCAAATTTCTATTCCTCATCACACTTTTTAATCCACCAAGGCATTTACTCGCTTCTCTCAATCTACATTCTACCTCCACCTTTACTCCACCTTTTCCTGCCACATTTGCACCCAAGTATCTAAAACTATCCACTTCTTCCAGTTGCTCTCCCTTAATGCTCACTTCCAGATTACTGCCACTTTCACCCCTTGTACATTTCATCACCTTACTTTTACCCACATTTATCTTCAGCTTTCTTCTATCACACACTCTTCCACACTCTGTCACCAACTTCCTCAATCCCTCCTCCGATCCTGCCACAAGCGCAGTGTCGTCCGCAAACAACAGCTGGCTCACCTCCCACTTTTCTCCATTTTCTTTAACCATCTCCAATCCCTGACCCACTACCCTTGCATTTACCTCTCGCACTACCCCATCCATGTATAAGTTGAACAGCCAGGGTGACATAACGCATCCTTGACGAAGTCCCACCTTTACCTCAAACCACTCACTCTCTCCATTTCTAATCCTGACACAAGCTCTACTACTCTCATAAAAACTCTTGACAGCTCCCAGAAGCTTTCCTCCTATCCCGTATATCCGCATAAACTCCCACAGTGCCTTTCTGTCTACCCTGTCGTAAGCCTTTTCTAGATCCATAAAAGCCCAAAAAACATCCTTCCCCTTTCTCACATATCTGTCTTACCACAAAGATCTGATCTACACAACCTCTACCCGTCCTAAATCCACACTGTTCCTCACCAATTACTCCCTCTGTTCCTCTCCTAATCCTCTCAATCAAGATCCTCCCATAAGCCTTCCCAACTACACTTAACAAGCTAATCCCTCTAAAACTACTACATTCACACTTGTCCCCCTTTCCCTTGTAAAGTGGAACTATACAAGCACTCCTCCAGTCCTCCGGCACTCTCCCTTCTCTCCAGCAAACATTAAATAACCTCACCAACCATTCCACTGTCACTGTACCTTCCTTTTTCAGACATTCTGCATGGCATCCATCCAGACCAGGTGCCTTACCTGCTTTCATCATCTTAACAGCTGCCTTCACTTCATCCTTCCTTATTTCTCCTCCATTTTCCTCATTCATCACGGTCGTTCTCTTAGCATTTCCCACCGCAGCTATATTTCCCTCCCTATCCTCCTTCACATTCAGCAACTCTCTAAAATATTCTCCCATCTTCCCATTACTGGCTTCTCCTCCATAGCAATAATAATAATAATAATAATAATAATAATAATAATAATAATAATAATAATAATAATAATAATAATAATAATAATAATAATAATAATAATAATAATAATAATAATAATTCCCCTTACTGCCTTCTCCTCCATAACAATAATGGTAATAATAATAATAATGATAATAATAATAATAATAATAATAATAATAATAATAATAATAATGATGATAGTAATAATAATAATAATAATAATAATAATGATAATGATAACAATAATAATAATAATGATAATAATAATAATAATAAAAATAATAATAATAATAATCAATTATACTAATAATACTAATAATATTATCAATAATAACAACAGTAATGACAACAATAATAATGATAGTAATAATGATAATGATGATAATGATAATGATAATAACAATAATGATAATAATAATGATAATAATAATAATAATAATAATGATAATAATAATAATAATAATAATAATAATAATGATAATAATAATAATAGTAATAATAATAATAATGATAATAATAATGATAATATTAATAATAATAATAATAATGATAATAATAATAATAATGATAACAATAATAATGATAATAATAATGTCGGAATAGCCTCTGGTTTCTTATGTAAATTTTCCTTATTGTAATTAACGGGGCCTCATGAAGCTGGCTCAACGTTAAAAGTGCCGTACCACAAGAATCAGTTTTGGGACTCGTTTTGTTCTTAGTATATGTAAATGATCTAGACGGCGGCCTCTTCTGCAAAGTATTAAAATTTGCTGATGACACAAATATTACCAGTATAGTAACAACCACCAAAGAGAAAGA
>NC_134778.1:85612424-85614924 GCF_046742065.1 Oratosquilla oratoria
ACGAAGTCCCACCTTTACCTCAAACCACTCACTCTCTCCATTTCTAATCCTGACACAAGCTCTACTACTCTCATAAAAACTCTTGACAGCTCCCAGATGCTTTCCTCCTATCCCGTATATCCGCATAAACTCCCACAGTGCCTTTCTGTCTACCCTGTCGTAAGCCTTTTCTAGATCCGTAAAAGCCCAAAAAACATCCTTCCCCTTTCTCACATATCTATCTTACCACAAAGATCTGATCTACACAATTTCTACCTGTCCTAAATCCACACTGTTCCTCACCAATTACTCCCTCTGTTCCTCTCCTAATCCTCTCAATCAAGATCCTCCCATAAGCCTTCCCAACTACACTTAACAAGCTAATCCCTCTAAAACTACTACATTCACACTTGTCCCCCTTTCCCTTGTAAAGTGGAACTATACACGCACTCCTCCAGTCCTCCGGCACTCTCCCTTCTCTCCAGCAAACATTAAATAACCTCACCAACCAGTCCACCGTCACTGTACCTCCCTTTTTCAGACATTCTGCATGGCATCCATCCAGACCAGGTGCCTTACCTGCTTTCATCATCTTAACAGCTGCCTTCACTTCATCCTTCCTTATTTCTCCTCCATTTTCCTCATTCATCACGGTCGTTCTCTTAGCATTTCCCACCGCAGCTATCTTTCCCTCCCTATCCTCCTTCACATTCAGCAACTCCCTAAAATATTCTGCCCATCTTCCCATTACTGCCTTCTCCATAACAATAATAATGATAATAATAATAATAATAATAATAATAATAATAATAATAATAATAATAATAATAATAATAATAATAATAATAATAATAATAATAATAATTCCCCTTACTGCCTTCTCCTCCATAACAATAATGGTGGTAATAATAATAATAATGATAATAATAATAATAATGGTAATAATGATAATAATAATAATAATAATAATAATATAATAGTAATAATAATAATAGTAATAATAATAATAATAATAATAATAATAATAATAATGATAATAATAATAGTAATAATAATAATAATAATAATAATGATAATGATAATAATAATAATAATAATAATAATAATAATAATAATAATAATAATAATAATAATAATAATAATGATAATAACAATAATAATGATAATAATAATGTCGGAATAGCCTCTGGTTTCTTATGTAGATTTTTTCTTATTGTAATTAACGGGGTCTCATGAAGCTGGCTCAACGTTAAAAGTGCCGTACCACAAGAATCAGTTTTGGGACTCGTTTTGTTCTTAGTATATGTAAATGATCTAGACGACGGCCTCCTCTGCAAAGTATCAAAATTTGCTGATGACACAAATATTACCGGTATAGTAACAACCACCAAAGAGAAAGAAACTCTGCAATCCGATCTAGACAGATGATCAAGTTAGAATAGCAAGTGGCAAATGAAATTTAACATTAACAGATGTAAAGTCATGCACATTGGAAGTAACAATGAGCACATCCAATACCAAATGAATGGCCAAATACTGGATTCAGTAACTAAAGAAAAAGTTCTAGGAGTTTTGATATCAAATGACTTGAAGCCAAGTCAACATTGCTCAGAAGTTGTTAAAACAGCAAATAGATTGATTGGCTTTATCAGAAGAGTCAATTTTGGTCCCCGTACTACCAGAAAGATATTAGTAAACTACAAAGGGTGCAACGGAAAATGACTAAAATGATGCCAATCCTGAGAAATCAGCCGTATGAAGAAAGACTTAAAAGTCTAAGTTTATTCTCACCATCAAAAAGGAGAATGCGAGGAGATTTAGTCGAGGTTTCTAAAAGGCTTTGACAGCATTAATGTCGAAGACTACTTCTCATTAGACCAAGCAAATACAAGAAGACGTCACGATTTTAAAGTAATTAGTCAAAGATTTTCTTCGAATGAAAGTAAGCACTTCTTCTTTAACCGGGTTCTTAATGTGTGGAATTCGTTACCTTGCACCGTCGTTGAAAGTAACACAATCACAACATTTAAAATCGCTTAGATGAATATTTGGACTCTAATCCGCAAATAAAATATCATCTTTTGCAATCAAAGATCTGACGGTCCGGCATTTAATTGTAATTGGATAGGATAGTGGTAGCAGTAGTGTTAGTTCATCTTCTATTGCCTAGTTGCCCTGTTTTCTCAATGTAGCTTAGTATAGTAAACACAAACAGCCTCGTTAGGGCCAGTAGGCCAGCTGTTGTTTGCTCTTCCTTTGTGTTCCTTTGTGTTCCTTTGTGTTCCTGCTCATCATCTTCCTTCTCTTCCTCTTCCTCTTCCTCTTCCGTCTCTTCCTCCTCCTCTTCCTCTTCCTTCTCTACCTCTCCCTTCTCTTCCTCTTCCTTCTCTTCCTCTTCCTTTTCTTCCCTCTCTTTCTCATCCTTCTTGATACCAAAACTGCAACTAAGATGACATCTTTAACACAACAGTAAGAGTTTCAATTTGATTTGAATACATTATATTAATGGACAGTATATTAC
>NC_134778.1:85641913-85644413 GCF_046742065.1 Oratosquilla oratoria
ATATATATATACATATATATATTATATATCTATATATATATTTATAATATATATATATTTATATATATATATATTACATATATATATACATATATACATATATATATACATATACAGTATACTTATACATATATATACATATATATTTATACATATATATATATATACATATATATACATATATATTTATACATATATATTACATTTATATTTATACATATATATATTTATACATATACATATATATATATATATTTATACATATATATACATATATTTCTATACATATATATACGTACATATATATTTTATACATATATATACATATATATATTTATATATATATATATTATATATATATATGTTTATACATATATATACATATATATTTATACATATATATATACATATATAAATTTATACATATATATACATATATATTTATACATATATATATATATATTATTTATATATATTATATATATTTATACATATATACATATATATTTATATACATATATATATACATATATTATATTTATATATATACATTATATACATATATATATTTATATAGATACATATATATATATTTATACATATATATATTTATACATATATATACATATATATATATTTATACACATATATATATCTATTCTTATATATACATATATATATATTTATACATATATATACATAAATATATACATATATATATATACATACATAAATTTATACATATATATACATATATATTTATACATATATATACATATATATTTATACATATATATACATATATATTTATACATATATATATACATATATTTATACATATATATATTTATACATTTATATACATACATATACAGTATATATATATATATATACTGAGTTAAACACCACAGCATTGGCAAAATTATTTATCTTTCTAATATTTTCAATTCTCCTCACTACAGTTCTGACTTTGGGAGGGTGGTCGAAAATCAATTGTTCAAAGTTATCCATGATAATACCAAATTCGACGTTTCGACTTCACCCCATCCACCCACCTCATCCTAGGACGTCCCTTTATGTTCACTCCCTCCACATCTGCCTTCCATACCTCTTTTACTAGTCTTTCTTCACTCTTTCTTTCCATGTGTCCAAACCATTCTAATACTCTTTCATCAACCCTATCTCCCAACCCCCCTTCCACCCCTGTTCTCCTCCTCACCTACTCATTTCTCACACTATCCAGCCTAGTAACCCCCATCATACTTCTCAGACACCTCATCTCAAACACAAACTCTTTCTCTCTTCCTCTCTTATCTTCCATGTTTCTGCCCCATACAGTGCTGTTGGCACAATCACTCCTTCATATAGTCTCCTCTTAGCATCCATTCCCAAATGTCTATTCCTCATTACACTTTTTAATCCACCAAGGCACTTACTCGCTTCTCTCAATCTACATTCTACCTCCACCTTCACTCCACCTTTTCCTGCCACATTTGCAACCAAGTATCCAAAACTATCCACTTCCTCCAGTTGCTCTCCCATAATGTTCACTTCCAGTCTACTGCCACTTTCACCCCTTGTACATCTCATCACCTTACTTTTACACACATTTATCTTCAGCTTTCTTCCATCACACACTCTCCCAAACTCTGTCACCAACTTCCTCAATCCCTCCTCCGATCCTGCCACAAACGCAGTGTCGTCCGCAAACAACAGCTGGCTCACCTCCCACTTTTCTCCATTTTCTTTAATCATCTCCAATCCCTGACCCACTAACCTTGCATTTACCTCTCGCACTACCCCGTCCATGTATAAGTTGAACAGCCAGGACGACATAACGCATCCTTGACGAAGTCCCACCTTTACCTCGAACCACTCACTCTATCCATTTCTAATCTTGACACAAGCTCTACTACTCTCATAAAAAACTCTTGACAGCTCCTAAAAGCTTTCCTCCTATCCCGTATATCCGCAAACCATCCCACGGTGTCTTTCTATCTACCCTGTCGTACGCCTTTTCGAGGTCCATAAAGGCCCAAAAAACATCCTTCTCCTTTCCTATAGCTTTCTCACATATCTGTCTTACCACAAAAATCTGATCTACACAACCTCAACCCGTCCTAAATCAACACTGTTCCTCACCAATTACTCCCTCTGTTTCTCTCCTAATCCTCTCAATCAAGATGCTCCCATAAGCCTTCCCAACTACACTTAACAAGCTCATCCCTCTGAAACTACTACATTCACACTTGTCCCCTTTTCCCTTGTAAAGTGGAGCTATCCAGTCCTCCGGCACTCTACCCTCTCTCCAGCAAACATTAAATAATCTCACCAGCCAGTCCACCATCACTGTACCTCCTTTTTTTTTTAGACATTCTGCATGGCATCCATCCAGACCAGATGCCTTACCTGTTTTCATCATCTTAACAACTGCCTTCACCTCATCCTTCCTTATTTCTCCTCCATTTTCCTCACTCATCACTCTCATTTTCTTAGCATT
>NC_134778.1:85651913-85654413 GCF_046742065.1 Oratosquilla oratoria
TAGTTTATAGTGAAATATGTCTTCGAAATCCGTTATCTAAATCTGTACAAATGTTTCTGGTCAATTAAGATTCACATAATTTTTTCGATTGTTTTTCATAAGATTTAGAAAAAAAAATAGATTATGCTTCACACAACATTTCCTGACATCAATTTACCGACTAAAGTTCCGAAAAAAACGAAACAAGTGAAAAACGTGCTGACGTAATACTAGAATACCAATAAAACATAATTGGTATAATATACATACACACACACACACACACACACACACACATATATTTATATATATATATATATATATATATATATATATATATATATATATATATAAACTTAAAATAAACCAATGACTGCTACGGGAAACTAGGTGAAGACCTATTGCCCCCCGTAATTGGTAAATGTCAATCCCGACTGTATATATGGCATGGTTAATTTCCCAAAAGACAGCCCTCAGTAGATATAACGAACGAGACTCACACAGAACTCGCTGCTAAGCCATGTCGAGAGCGGTTCGGAATAGTAAGGGCGATTCCATGGGAGCTTACTCTTAGAAACCATCGTGGTTGGCGCCGATGTTTGAGTGATGCGACACGCTCCCCGGCGTGTGTCCTCAGTTGATGGTGATAAAACTACACGAAGCCGAGCGAACCAAGACCGGTAAGCTTTTATACCATCAAGTCACCTGGTGTTAATATGCATCCCTGGCCAAATGATTTACGATTCCTGCCTTTGGACTTTCTCTCTTCCTTCTCCCTTTCCACGAACGATTCAAGAGCCCAATTTCGCGTTAATCAGTTCCCACGCGAGTGTATTTCAACCCATAATTTCATTACGGACTCGACACCGCGTGCGTAATCGTCAATCACACTCCACGGGCGATTGACCAACGATGATGAAGGTGACCGACAGCCGGACAACCATCGTGAAATTCAGGTTTCAACGGCAACAGGAGACAACGGAGACAAGGTTTTAAAGTGGAGATAGAGCTGGACGTCGTAGAATAATGGTGGTGGTGGTGGACGTGGTGGTGGTGGTGGAGATGGTGGTGGTGGTGGTGGCGGTGGCGATGGTGGTGGTGGTGGACGTGGTCGCAGTGGTGATGGTGGAGGTGGTGGTGGTATGAGTTGATCAGGGTGCTGGTGTCAAGTGGTAATGGTATATAATAATGGTAGATATACCGAAACACGCCTTCCATAACACAATCTTGTGAACCCGTTGCCCTTCCGAATGACGCATCCATATATGCAAATGAAAGTAAGTCGGATCTACGCTGACGTAATTAAATCTATCGCAGTCAAGTCGTCAACTTGATTGTGGCCTGGTTCGACTTGCCCCTTCTGTGTCGTTCTGCACCTCCCTTTCACCTGGGTGGAACATCCTGGCGACTTTATTCAGCTCCGTGATTCACCCCTCGATATCGAAATGGCTGATGATACCTTTCTGGTAATTTCACCTTCACCACTATCACCACCACCGCCGCCACCACCACCTTCATCACTATCACCATCGCCACCCAACCACCAACACCAGTCATCACCACCATTGCCAGCACTGCCTCCACAACTCCAGACCCAACCGAGATGCTTCCCTATTTTAAGAACACAGTGGTACTATGACAGTTACTTCAAATGTATCAAGTTTCCCTTCTTGCAATTACTTTGATTGTACATCTAATTCCTTAAGACAATATGATTACGATCAGCTTGATTAATTCTTGCAGATATAAAACATGGTTTAGAATACCACTCATCTCGACGACGCTATGAAGAGTGGAGTAACCAATGTCTACTTGAAGGAACTACGTCAGCATAAATCCTCCAGTGACTTTGCAAGCGGCGAAGTTAAAAGAAAACATAATCCTACCTGTCCCTTCCCCGTTTTCAATAATTAGGATCTTTCGTGCCGCGATTCCAATGACGTAATTTTCTCCGCGATATTATGAAAAAATACTGTGATTCACTCGTATCTTGCTGATTTTGCAAAGTACTCGTGCTTCAGTCAGTGTTTCCTTTTGTTGGTTTGTGCCGTTCCGTATCTTGTCGGGTTGCGTCGTGTTATGTTGCCCTGGGTTATACTGGGTTCCGTTGAGTTCCGCTGGATTCCGTCGCATTGCGTGCGACATTTTTGTTTGTTCCGACTGCTACCAAACTCTCTTATTCATTTTTCAGTGACACCTTTCCGGAGGACAAAGGGTCAAAGTCAGCCATAATGAAATCAACCGCGCAGAGAGACAGAACAAGACCCACTAAAAGCAGTACTTCCAATTCACGTTCCAACTGCAGCTGTGATGAAAGATATTCCTGCCTGTGAGACTGTTTATACATATATATATACATATACATTATACATATACATACATATATATATATACATATATACATATATATATACATACGTATACAATATATATATATATACAAATACATATATATACATACATATATGTATATACATATATACATACATATATACACATATATACATACATATATACATAC
>NC_134778.1:85659413-85671913 GCF_046742065.1 Oratosquilla oratoria
AAAAATGGCTAATGAAATTTAACACAAGTAAATGTAAGGTTATGCACATAAGTAAAAGTAACAGTAAGTACGATTACAAGTTATTTGGAAATTCGTTAATAAAAATGGATAGTGAAAAGGATCTCGGCGTTATTATCAGTAACGATCTCAAATCATCCAAGCAGTGTATTTCAACCTCTGAGAAAGCAAATAAGATTTTAGAACAGATTGTGCGATCTTTTGACTTCAAAAGTCCATCACTCATTAACAAGCTATATAAATCGTTAGTTCGTCCATATTTGGAATATGCTGTTTTCGTATAGTCACCGAATCTCATTAAAGACATTGACAGATTGGAAAAAGTACAACGGTGAGCCACAAAACTGATTCCAAATATAAAGAATAAATCATACGAAAATCGAATAAAGCATATGAATTTATTTTCCCTAAAAAAGCGTAGACTCAGAGGTGACTTGATACAGGTCTTTAAGATTTTAAAGGGAATTGACAACATCAAAAGTGACAAAATCTTCACACTGAATGAGAATCAGACAAGAAACAATGGTCTCAAACTCTCCGGAAATAGATTCAATTTGGAAGTGGATAGAAACAACTTCGCCAACCGTGTAATTAATGAATGGAATAAACTTCCTGCAGAGGCAGTGCAATGTAGTTCAGTTGGAAGCTTTAAGAATCATTTAGATAAACACCTAAGCAAGATGCTGTAATGACTATCATTTATTTTATATTATGTTTGTTTTGTTTTCATTTGTCCGTTTGTTTATTATTCCCTGTATTCTCATTTATTAGTTATATGTCAATTTATTATTATTTACTATTTACCCGTTTATTTATTATTTAACCATACCTATGCATTTATTTAGGTATTTAATTTATTTACATTATTATAGTTTTTATTTATTCATTTATCTATTTTCATTATTATATTTTTTTCGCATCCGACCTAGATATGGACCAAAAGGTCCCCTGTCGGCATGCTCCGCCTTTGTAATCCTTTGTAATATACATATATATACATATATGGGTCTAGGCGAATTCACCGACAATTCATCGACACTCTTAATTCGTCGATATACAGAATTCATCGAAAAATAAAAATATTCTAATTTGAAATATATAACTAGGTCGTGCTTTTATCCTTGATTTAGTATACTTTTACCTTTAATAATGAAATAATTACTTTCATAGCCTTTATTTAGGATACTACAAAAACAAGGTAGAATTTCTTTTCGTACTTATTAAGAAGAGTTAAAGTTCTTTAATGACAGAATTATTAGAAATTACAAATTAGTTTAAACTAAACTTAAAACTATAAATTGGTTTACTTAAAATTAGGCGGCCAGGTTATGGGCTATTGCCCGCAAATAATCAACGACGTTGCTATATGAAGGATATCTCTCTACAATGATTTTTATCCGTTCAGAAGAGTGACGACATTTCTTTCTTTGTGGTTGAGATGAAGTACCAGCCAAGTATTGATCGACTTCGACTTCAGAATAGTTTTCTTCTTTCTTCAGGCAGTCTAAAAACTTCCAAATATTAGGGTGGTGTCTAGCAACCTGTGTTTCCTTATTTTGAACAAACCCTGTATGTTGTGGATAAGTTTAAAACGGTAGACAGAAGGGGAGCCACACTACCAACTGTCTGCGCCTCACTCCAACACTATTGCTTCTCATATCCCCATTTGTTTTCTCAGGATTAAGCATTAGCGGCTGTTTGTCGTCACCTCTTGCCACATGATATATTAGATGAGTTCTGGTGTTCCATTCACAGTTTAGGGGGTTCAGGTGTGTGTGTGTGTGTGTGTGTGTGTGTGTGTGTGTGTGTGTGTGTGTGTGTGTGTGTGTGTGTGTGTGTGTGTGTGTGTGTGTGTGTGTGTGTGTGTGTGTGTGTGTGTGTGTGTGTGTGTGTGTGTGTGTGTGTGTGTGTGTGTGTGTGTGTGTGTGTGTGTGTGTGTGTGTGTGTGTGTGTGTGTGCGCGCGTGTTGATATCAACAAACCCGTACCTATTTCTGTAATCCCTCTTGTCGTTATTCAGAGTTCATAAATAAAAAGATAAACTGTTTTACTCCATTTACGTGGGGCGACCGAAAGTTGACACACGGATAAAAAAAAATGTGTGTTGAATAAAGATAAATATGCCTAAAGGAATGGGTATACAGATGCAGCAAATCCACTGTTAAAACATTTTGTCTGACTAGCTATCGCTGGAACCTATTTTTTTTTTCTTTACTGTGACTGTAGCTGGAAGGTGGTGTATTGGAAAACATATAAATTGAGGAAATGTAAAAAACTCGCTAAATACAGTCCCAGAATATTTAGCGACGTGAACTGGGCGCCAGATTGAATTATTCTCATTGTTAGATTTATTGTGTGTGTGTGTGTGTGTGTGTGTGTGTGTGTGTGTGTGTGTGTGTGTGTGTGTGTGTGTGTGTGTGTGTGTGTGTGTGTAATTTACTATGGCCGCTATGACCTCTATGGTCTGGATCACATGTTGGACTTGTGACCGACAGCTATTTCCTCCTGGAAGAGAGCTCAGAGATCGTATATAACCGATCTATGGGTAATGCTGTGACCTTACACACACAAACACACAACTACCCGCCCACGAGAGTTGAAGTAACAACCCGCAGCGTAGTGATACCGAAATTATTTCAGCCCTGGGCCGGATACGAACCCGCACCTCCGTAGTGGCGGCTGGGAACTCTACCAACTGCGCCACGAGTTTTGTGTGCGTGCGCGCGCGCGCGTGTGTGTGTGTGTGTGTGTGTGTGTGTGTGTGTGTGTGTGTGTGTGTGTGTGTGTGTGTGTGTGTGTGTGTGTGTGTGTGTGTGTGTGTGTGTGTGTGTGTGTGTGTGTGTGTGTGTGTGTGTGTGTGTGTGTGTGTGTGTGTGTGTGTGTGTGTGTGTGTGTGTGTGTGTGTGTGTGTGTGCGCGCGTGCGTATTTGTGTTGCTGTTACGAGTAGACGGTCTTAGTGTCACCTGATGCTGGCGGCCCTGCTAATGGTAATGGCGTCAGCAAACAAGATAATGAGGTCGGTCATCGTGGTCAAGGCGATTACCCCGTCGCCAGGCGCTGCTGGCTCAGGCGGCGGCGGCGGCGGCAGTGGTGCAGCTGATGCCGATGTTAGGGAGCATGGTGGGTGGTGGTGATGGTCATGATGGAGGTGGTGGTGATGATGGAGATGGTGGTGATGATGGAGATGGTGGTGATGGTGGTGATGGCGGTGGTGATGATGGTGGTGATGGAGGTGGTGGCGGTGGTGATGATGGTGGTGATGGTAGTGGTGGTGGTAGTAGAGGTGATGGCGATGGTGGTGATGGTGAAGGCGATGGTGGTGATGGCTGTGGTGATGATGATGGTGATGATGGTGGTAGTAGTGATGACAATTTGGATGACAGCGATGGTGGTGACATCGACGATTGTAATGGTGTTGGTAGTGGTGGTGGTGGTGGTGGTGGGGTGCTGCTGGTGGTGGTAGTGGTGGTAGTGGTGGTAGTGGCTGTTGGTGTATGAAATAATAAGGGTTCAGTGTTGAAAACGTTGATCCAGAGGAGTTTCAGAATTGAAAAAGTTCATTCTTTGTCATGGCTGTAATTAGCTCATTTACATGTGCTTTCGTTGTGTTTAGTCATTTGGCATTGTGCCACACTGTTTCATTTACTTGATGGAACTTCCCTTCATCACTAAGGAGGAGCGAAAACACCCAGCCATTGTGTATTAGTTTTGGCAGACGATTGGTCTCAGTTGGAAAAAAGCCCCTCACTTCCTAACTGGTTAAATATTTACGATTGCTAAGTAGTAATTAACCTAATTATCAGACAGAGCATTATATTAAAAGAAATAAATTCACACACAAAAAAATAAATACAACAAGTAAACGAATTAAGATATACATAAAAAGACAAAAAGGAAATACATCAACAATTAAATTAAAGAATATATGAAAAAACAAAAATTACATAAGAATTTCTGTTCTAAATCGAGGCTGATTCCTGGATGTGATACAACCTTTAGCAATTACAAACTGAATCTATTTTCCTTTCTCTACTTCTTTCTTTCTCTTTTTAATGCCTGGCAGTGAGGATTGACCCTGCATAGCTGATTTCGTCCTTAGATAACACGTCAACACCCGCAACAGCGACAGTTGTAAACATAACACTCATTTAAACATTGTACAAAATTAACGTTTTGTTCCGATGGGCCAAACACTCATAACTGCATTTGTATTACTTAAACAAGGTTAAATGTGTCTATATTTGCTAATCATAATCGAGGATTGTAAAACATTTAGTTCTTGTGGAATCTCATAATTATGAATCTTTATAGTTTAATTGTCGCGATGGTCTTGTGTCTACGTTAGTATGGTCAGCACAGTTGTTCAAATTTGAAAAGAGCAGCAGTCTATATTGGCGAAAATTACTCTAATCAATCTTCGTCTCGTTTATATAAACAGACTTTATCATTTTGTTGCACCACCAGAACTGGCAACCAATTCCCACCTATTGATGCAATTGTGACAATGATCGGTTCCCTCACAGACCTGAATATTTTGAACCGAGAGTCCGTAGATTTACAGTGAAAGACAAATCTTCCCAGGCTTGTCAGAAGATAGATTAAACATGGCGAATCATTATGAAAACTTGTTAGATTTTCATAACAGATTCTCATAATGTTTCGCTACGTTTGATCTATCTACAGACAAACTTGGGTCAGTGTAGTTCTTTGCAACCACAACAAAAATACCAGTGGCCACTGGACTGTGCTCCTCCAGTTCCTGGGAACCGAAGCCAACAGAAGAAATTCTTCCTTGAGTCGAAGTCCAGCGAATAAAGTTAACAGAAGGTGAGGAGTCTACGCCAGGGGGCGCCTAGCTACGGCCGAAGCCGTCACTTTTACCTATGCAAGACTGTCGAGGCGGGTAACTAATAGTCACTGCTGGGATTTGGGGAGAAGTGAGGAACTCGAACCCACAACTAAGTAAATGCGAGTCCAGCACGCATCCGATTACGCTACCAGCGCACTAATGGGAGAAGCGAGGGGGTTGATATTCCCTATCTTGGCGATCTTCAGGTTAACTGACAGTCATTTAACCCCGGACAACTAAAAGCACCAAGATTTTTTTTTCTGACATGATGGGTATTCGTTTGCTCTTCTTTGAGTGGACAAACAAATGATATTTGATACACAATAACATTTGTAATACTTAGTTTGTTTAGGGCACTGAAAAAATATTCGTGCAGTACTAACATACTTGGCTTAATCATTTCACAGCTATTCGTGATTTGTACATTTGATATGTGTCACCAGGCAAGCGAAGCCTCCCCAGTGTCGGGGTTAATCAAACATCAACTGCTCAGTAGATGCAATCCGTCCATTACCTCATTTTATCCTCAAAAGTGTCCTGGAAAGGATGAAGGTCTAAACAAGAACAGGTCAGTTTACTTTGGAGAAAACCTATGACATCATGAGTGAAAGTCAACTGCCCCTTACAATTTCGGACACCTCAAACTGATCCGCAACATAGAAAAGAATTCCAAATATGCTTTCGATTATCACATTAATAGTTTTATAAGAGTTTTTGATATAGAGAAACTACTTTATATAGAAACACATACTGACTGATGATGATTCGGTTGAACGTCGTGAATTCCCTCTTACAGAGGACTTTATGGCGAGGAATTCAATGAACCATACCCTTGGTTCAATTCGCTGGCAGTAGAGTTGGAACTACTGTCACCTCATCCTCCGCCACGCTCCAACACGCTCGGCCAGCAAACACGTACTAATCTACGAAATACATCTGTATAGTTCTTGCAAGCACATCTTATGACGTCATGCATTTTTTTTTTTTTTATCGACGTGAACTTCCCTGTTCTTATTAGGACCTTGAAAAACAACTTTTTACATTTTTTAATAGGTCGTGATGAGCTGCCCACACCAATTCAGAGTTAAAACTTGGCCTCGACGTCTCCGGAAAGTGATCCGATATTAAAAGCTTTGGGTCTGAAATAAAGCGAGACCAGCTGCGTGAAAGAGAGAGGATGGTGCTGGGGAGAGTGGTGTTGTTAAAGATATTGAAAATGATGATGGAAGTGATATTTATGGTAGTGATGGTGATGGCTGTGGTGGTGGCAGCAGTGATGGTATTGATTTTGTTAGTGTTTGTTATAAGGTTGTGGTGCTGGCGAGGTGGTAGTGAATATGATAATGAAGGCAACAATGAGCAAAATTAGGAAGATGACAAAGACGACGATTAAATTGACGACAACGTTAGCGACGACGATGACAATACGGTGATAACGACGACTGTGACGAAGACAACGATGACTATGACGACGATAAATACGTCGACAAGGAATATGACGACGACGACAACGACGACGACGACGACGGCATCAGTGACAACGACACTGACGACGACGATATAATTGGGTAATGAGAGAAGCAAGTTCCGCAGTGCTTCCAAGATTGTATCTCTACGAGAATGCAGTCAAGGCTACAATCATTACTCGTTTCATCTAACTTGACGGAAACCTAATTAACACAGAAAAAGTGAATTACGCGGTGCGCACGCGCAGTGCATTCTACGGGAGACGCACCATCCACCCAACACATTTCGAAGGACGAACAACACCTACACAAGTTCCTGCGGCGCCGGCAACAAGTCTACAAACAGTTTTAATCGAGAGATCTTCGAATAAAATTGCTTGATCCTATCCAGAACGAAATCAGTCAATCATGTGAACTTATTGGAAATCTGTTATTTTCTTCATTACGATACACATCGTACAATTCATCCGAATGCCAGCACCAGGCTTCATCTTTTCACTGTGTTTTGCGACTTTTTCAGTCTATGCTAGCTGTCGCCAGGCGATATAATTCAACCCAGGAAAACCTCTTTCACAACGAAAAAGTGGTTCAATAGGTCTAGGCACTTATAACTCAAACTCACCATCCCACTTGCACATAGTGGGAAGTGAGAAACCCCTGGTAGGGCAAGTCCTATCTTATTTTTTTTTAATTTTTTTTTTAACCCATTAAACTACGATGACAAAATTCTTGTCATTTGGTCAAATAAAACAAAAAATCATAAAACACCAAAATGTTTGATCAAACACCAGAAAAATATGACGTCAGTCCTCGCTTCGCTCGCGAGCGAAGCGAGGACTGACGTCATATTTTTCTGGTGTTTGATCAAACATTTTGGTGTTTTATGATTTTTTGTTTTATTTGACCAAATGACAAGAATCTTGTCATCGGAGTTTAATGGGTTAAGGCCGATATTTGAGTCTCCTCGCCTGGCCAGGGCTGTCGGGAACCAACGCAAGAAGCACGCAGCAGGTCCCAGGTCTTCAAGACTACCTGAAGAGAATCACCTGGACTTTGTCACGGCCACACTGCATATTACAAAGTATATTCAAAAACAGGGATTACATAGTACACTGCCGTACCATATGCTATTATCATAAAATACCTTCCATAGTTACCTAAGATAACTCTCTCACGCTGAGTATGGGTTGTATCTTTATATAGCCAGTACATTTGGACTATACTGATGCCCCATATGGACCAGAGTCACGCAGCACCCTTTGAATATTTCCTTCTATGATTTCACACCACTTCAGCGTGATATTGTCTTCATGGATGGAAGTGTTGGTGATCGGCGACAAGATGCATTGTTGACAACACTTAGGATGATGGGCTAACGACATTCCCGACTTGTCAAACTCTCTTCATCATGAAGAGGAATGACGAGGCACCTCACGGCACAAATACCTCCCTGAAGCTGGGGAATAGTTACGTAGGTAGGTAGGTAGGTGGGTAGGTAGATACGTAGGTAGGTAGGTAGATAGGTAAATAGGTAAGTGTGTGCGTGTGCGCGCGAGGGGGGAAGAATATTTTGTAAATCCCCAGGTAGACGCCCGACCCACCTTCAAAATCTCTACCTGCAACGGTTATGTCATATCCAATACATCTCTCACTTATATCAGGAGGAAAGACGTAGTTCTGTCTTGTATTTACATCCTAGAATATGATCGGGTTTCAGAAACAAAGGAACTAGGAGAACAATAGAGTGAATCTTTTTTGTTCTTATTTTGAGGAAGTTAGTAAGTACCGATACAGAGATAATTATCTGTGATGAAAAGTCTATGCAGTTAAAACAAGTAAAAAAAATAGTTTAGGTTAGTAGTATTGATAAACAAAAAGGCGTGATTCAGACCAGGGCAAGAACATTCCTAAGTACAGTTGCCTTCACTGCTAAGTACTATAGCAGCTGATGCATTCTGGGTAGCTATGGACTGTGTACATCTTAGGGTCGTGTACGTCTTAGGCTCCTTTCACACGTATCGACTTTTCGCCGTGGGCCGCCCATGACACGACACCGTCCGTGCTCTCATATGACCATGGGTGTCTATGAACTCTTTCACACGTCACAACCACGACCAACGTGTGGAAGCATCCATGGACACCGATGGCTCTTTCAGAGCACGACGTCGTATCGTGGACGACGCACGACGAAATATCGATACGTGTGAAACGTGCCTTATGGTCGTTTATACTTCCGGCGTGTACAAGTAGTATGTAACCAAATACACTAATTCGTAGCGTCAACATTCGATGCAAAAGAAACGCGCTTTCCTGAGGACGCACGCCAACCCCACCGTAATGCTTACAAGTGAAGCCAATTTTGCCTCGACGCTACACCTCCTCTCCAGACTGCTCCCAGGAAACCTCTGGGAGGACGAAACTGGGCACAACAGTTACCGGTCGTGTTACCAAGGTGGTGAGGAGCCTACGCCAGGAGGCGCTGAGTAGTTGCAGTCGAAGCCGTTACTATTGCCCTATTATGCGCTTTAGGGACTGTTGGGGCACGTAACACTTGCTGCTGGGAATCGGAGAGGAGTGCGGGATTCGAACCCACATCTAAGGAAATGCAAGACCAGGATGCTTCCGATTACGCGACCAGCCCAATATGACCCTCCCCAAGGCACGTAACAGATGCGAATAGTTTTATTTTTGGGTTTACAGTATGTCCTAGGCAACTAGGAAATTTCCTAGTCGGAATCTTCGGCGACAAAAGCAAAATTATCGGTTCCTGGAGTCAGTGCAGATCGGTTGACTAAAGATATAAGATGTTTTATGCAGGATCACTAATATTCCTCCCTTGCAAGGGGAAAGATGCCTATTGGTGTATACACACATATATACATGCCGGTACATACATATGTAAGTATATACATACATACGTATGAACATACATACTACTATTACTATTATCCCCACAGTTCTCACTATTACCACCACCATCGTCATCACCACTCGTATCTATAGTTAATGGAGTACATGGTGGTAAGGTCGCAAAGGAAAAGTTAAGGCTAGGGTATGGAGTTTTATCCAAAAACAAATATTGGGACCTCTTAGGCCTTCTTTAGTGGACTGAGAGACC
Source organism: Oratosquilla oratoria (assembly GCF_046742065.1). Lineage (NCBI taxonomy): Eukaryota > Metazoa > Arthropoda > Malacostraca > Stomatopoda > Squillidae > Oratosquilla > Oratosquilla oratoria. The sequence continues at coordinate 85,668,865 of NC_134778.1, forward strand.
AAAAAATCAAAACGTCTAATACTGAATAAAACTCCATTCTCTAGCCTTAACGTTTTGTTTGCCACCTCACCTCCATATTTTGTCAATCTTTACGTTACTAAGATATTCTCGTGTTAATCAACCTCTATTAATTCATTTACCCCTCGCGCGTCTATCGCATGAATACACGTGTCAGCAAGATCTTGCATTCGCTTGTTCATTTTATCTCAGCGAATATTCATTGGAGACCTAAAATCAAATTAGCCTTTGGAGCTTGAACCTTGGGACACGTTAGCGTAAAGAAAAAAAAATAACAATTGAAAATTACTTTGAAGACGACGACGACTTCTGTTTTAATGGCCATTGTACGACCAGCCTGTTATCCCTCACCAGTAACTTGAAGGAAAAAAATTTAGATAATAAAAATTAAAATTAAAAAGAAATTATGGAAAATATATGAAAAAATTAAATCAAATAAAACATATCTGTGCAAAATCCGGAAAACCTTCACCAGATTAAAGTGAGCGTGACTCATCACGGTGCCCGTATGATCGTTGCTCTAACTCCCCACCCCCACTCACCACCCCCAACCCCTTCCCACCCCATCAACGGATAGGCACAAAATTGGAAAAGTTTGCTTGGTTACAGAACAGGCTCCTCCACTCCATAGGGCTTCAGAACCCCACCTCTAACCCTCACTATACCTTTAGCTCTATCTCCAAATCAACCTCCAACTTCAACTCCAACTCCATCTCAATCTCCAGTTCCACCTTCACCCCCCCACCTCCACCTCTGCTCCCTCTCCCTCTTTCTCCTCCATTTCAATTCCTCCGTCTCTCCCTATTTTCTTTATGATAAAATTTAATTTCTCGTGACCGACTTTGTCAGTTCCTTAGATATCACAACGTGCATAGCCACCCTTCCTCAAACTCTTCCTTACAAAATATTGAGGACAAGTACCTCTCAGTGAGGATGAAATTAACCGAGTTAACTTAAATCTCTTGGTATGGACGGAGTTAATTAATAAAAGATAACCCCTTTATTTTCCACCCGGTACGGGAGTTGACTGTTCACAATGAATACTGGTCATCCCCCGATGGGCAAGAGTAATGACTGCCGTATATTCAAGTCACCTCACCGTGGATTTGGCATGACCCCCCACGCAGAGATTTACCATTCTCGTGTGGTGCACAACCAATAGGCAAATTGTATCCAAGATCAATACAGCTGCTGGATGTACCTCCATCACTCAAATGCTTCTATATTGCTATAGCATTGATTGATTTATTGATTGATGCAACATAGAATGCAACTCCTCTCTCCATTTCCTTTGAATCCTTCGCAACACAACTCAAATGTAAAACCAAAGCCCAGGGTCTACAGAACTTGGCTTTAGGAGAGAATGGCTTCATGCCCTCTCCCAAGCGGTCGGAAATCCCTTCCCAGACAAACTCGTTCTGGAAAGGCTCGATCCGTTTGCTCCACGTAGAGCTTGTGGGAGCTCCATGGAAGCCCGCCCCAAACGACTTTCAAAACTCAACGGAAATGCCACCAAAACCAAGCTTTGAATCAAACAACAACAACGGCAACAATAATAACAGTTCCATTAGCAGCAACAAAAACAACAACAATAACAGCAACATCAGCAACAATAGCAGCAATAACGTGCGTAGCAGTAGCAGCAACAGCACCAATAATGAAACAAATAACAGCAGGAGCAGCAGTAGTAGTAACAACAACAACAATTCATTTACATATTGTGTACTCGCACTTTCCCGCTGTCGCTTTCAATTCATCATTCCTGATTCCATCGTTCTCCAAGAATTAACCTAACCTGCTTCCTTTACTTTCAACTCCACTTAGACAGTGCTCCTCTTTTTTATTCTATTCGTACCCCATCTTGCTTTTCCTCAATTCCTCGTTTGTTCCTTTCTCTTCCTCTATCTTTATTATCTTAACTTCCTGGCCCGTTGTCTGTGCCCCTCGTTGTACTGTATTTCTTATTGCTAAGGCCTCCCCCTAATCCTCCTGCACTCCCACCCCTCTACTCTCCTTCCTTCCTTTCCTCCTTCCTCCTTCTCCTCAACCTCCCCGGCCTCATTTTCCTCTCCTGCCTTCCACTCTCCCTCTTACTCCCCCTCCTCTCTCTCCATCTTCTTCCCCACCCCCTACTCCCTCTTTCTTCCTATTTCCCTCTAGCTCCTCCACGCCCTTTCTTCTTTATCCATTCCCTCTTCCATTTTGACCTCCTCCTCTTCCCATTACCTATTCTCAGATATTCTGTATCTTCACCTTGGTTGCCTTGTTCTACCAGATCTCTTTCAAAATGTTTAGATTCCTCCCTCCCACTCCCTCCTTGTCTCTTTTTCCTTCGCTCGCCCTCCTCTCTCTCTCTCTCTCTCTCTCTCTCTCTCTATCTATATATTTATATATATATATATATATATATATATATATATATATATATATATTTCCTTCCACTCATTCACACTCCGTCTCCAGTTCCCCCCACTCCCAGCTACCATTTCTTTCTGCTTGCCCAGTCCCAATCCTGTTTTTTTTTTCTCCCTGTTTGCTTGCAACCTTTCCCCCGTCTCGCCTGGCCAAGCCGGTGTGTGTGTGTGTGTGTGCACACTCGGAACTTCTTTCCTCTCGTGTGTTGCCTCACCCTGACCCCGGCAGCATCTCTTTGTTTTCTTAAAACCACTGCAACAACTTTGCCAGACCCTCTCCCCCAACCATCTCCTTGTCGGTTTTCCAGTCTCCAGTTTCTTTATCCACCCCCCCTTATTTGGTCATTAGACACACATATCCGTCCCTATTCTCCCTTTTTTCCATCCCCCTCGCCTCCATTTTTGCCTCCCACTCCTTCCCTTCCCCTCTACCTCCTCCGCTCCCCTCCCTCTCTTTCCCTTCTTTTCAATTCCACCTCCCATTCCCTTCCATTTTTCCTCCCCTCTTTTCCCCCTCCCTCTTCATTTCTCCTATCCTCTCTCTTTTCTCCCCTCACTTTCTCACTCCCTATCACCTTCACTCCTCTCTACTCCCGCCTACCTTTCCCTTCCTTCTC
>NC_134778.1:85679413-85696913 GCF_046742065.1 Oratosquilla oratoria
CAGAAAGTTTTGGAAATGTTCTCTTACAATCATACACACCATATGTGTTTAGGTATTAATTAGATATTTATATTTATTTATTATATATATTATACATATATATATATATATATATATATATATATATATATATATATATATATATATACAGTATATATATATATATACATATATATACTGTATATATATATATATATATATATAATTTTCATCATTACTACTCTCCAATAATATTCACTTGATACCCTCAGTAATAATCAGTTCCAAAAACGTGACCCCTTTTCATTAGAGGTACGGTTTCGACGAATCCTAATTACCGACGCTTAGGAAAGTTTTGCTAATTGCTGTTCATGTAACCTCGCCTGAAGTAGTATTCTTTGTCAGTGGTTCCTCTCAGCAACTCCGGAACAAGTAATTAATCTTATACTAACCAAACCTAACTTAATCTAATCTAACTTTCTTTGGCACACTGCCAGAAATCATCATGCTTTATGGGTTGGACATCTACAAAGTTTCGAGGAAAAATGAATACATGATTACTATAGAAATGAAATTAGAAGGGATCCAAAGTATTAGGAAAAGGGATCTGTTGGTTATATTGCATTATGAAGCAGTTTCATCATATAATTATTCATTATTTTGGTCGTTACTGAATGTGCCGTATGTGTTTGTCAGTATGTGTAACTATACATGTTCACGCCTGTCTACCTTTCAATATTCATATTGTTATCAATATTGCTTTTTCAATTTGGAATCATAATTTTTCATTTTATCAATCTATGTATGAATAAACGTACATGTTCATGACTGTCCTTTCAATATATATTTACTTTTCAATATTCAGTCATCAATACTTGCATTTTCAATTAGGAATAAAAAAATTATTTTATCAGTTTATGTATTATATCGGAAATAAATGTTCATATCAGTCATTGATATTTATATCGGTCATCAGTCATGAACATTCATATAAATAATCGACATATGGTCACTAATATATAAACAACTGATATTCATATCATCCATTCATATTCATATAAATCAATATCCTGTCATCAGTAATCATATTTATCAATCAATCAGTCATTTCGAGTCCATTGCTGAAGTCAAAGGCTTCTCCGTGACTCGCACAAGGGGCTCAAATTATCTCCATTTACTTCTTCCACATCGGATGATACATACCCTTCTGTCCAGGCTACTTCATTCATCAATGTGACGCCCCTGTGATAGGAAAGGGCCTTCACCTCCACCACTTAATACCTTCTGTACATGACATAGTTACTGCCCCTCTCCTTCATATCCCTGTGCACTGGTGGCGTCATCGGAAGCGTGCTGATCTCGCATCCGCTTCGTTATGTGTTCGAATCCCACGCTCCTCTCCGATTCCCAACGGTGACCGTTAACTGTTCCAATAGTCTTTAATACGCATAGGGCAAAGGTGACGGCTTCGACTTCAGCTGCTCAGCGCCTCCTAGCGTCGACTCTTCACCTTCACTTTCATGTTCCTAGCACCTTCTCGGTAGTCGCGGCGTTCAGATGCAACAGATGATAAGCTGCAGTTACATGTCACACATTACAATTATGCTAATTTCATTTGCGCAATTAGCTTAGACGGAGATTACAAGCATTAGGCCCCAGCACTATATGACAAACACCTTCTTATCTTAAAGACATTTTCCTTAATCCCTTTTTTAACTTTATTGTTCTCTTCCTTCTCTTCTGATTTCCACCTATTCCATTCATCTCCGTAGCATCGCCTAGGTAAAAACAAAGATTTAGCCCATCTCAGTACGCCTCAACCCTCCGGGTGAAATCCTTCCTCGTATTGTACTAGTAACCATGTAGTGATCATTGATTTTTTTTTTTTTTTTTTAAGAGAGAGAAGCTCAAATAACTTTATGGAGGAGGGTGACAGGTGGTAAGGAACAAAAAACTGCCTATTGTAGGGCTTATGGTCTCTTATAGTCTCCTCCATTCTTATGTTACCCCACCCCCTCCGTCAGTAAAGAGAAATGTTTACACCTCGCCGTTGTTTTCTTCGTCAGTTCCTCTTTCGTTTTCCCGTGGGGCCCATCACCCGGGCCCTTGCTACCAGTAACGCCGGTCCACCAGGCTCCAGAACAGTCGTGATGTTGTTATCGCCGCGATTCTGAATGCTCCCTTGGTACCAAGGGTGCAGATCGGCAAATATAATGTAGCGGCTCATCCTCTCACGGATGTTCACAACATAAACATTTGCTCCGATAATAGTCTTTGCCCGAGGAAGGACCCTTGAGAAGGGAAGAGTGTGAAATTATCTCAATAGGTGGCCTCCATATATGTTCTGGAAGCTATTTATTCTACCGAGAAAAGCCTCTCGGAAGTTAGGTCCTAATCTGGTTTGAAGTAGTCCTTTATCAATCCCCTTTGCAACACGTATATTAATTCTGTCATAAAGGGCAACGTTACTCAGCCGATGACAACCCCCTTGCGCAGTCTACGCCAGGAGGCGCTGAGTAGCTGCGACCGAAGCCGTCACCTTTCCCTTAGCGCTTTGGGGACTGCTGGGGCAGGTAATAAATTGTCACTGTTGGGAATCGGAGAGAAGTGTGGGATTCGAACTCACAACTAATCAAATGCGAGGTCAGCACTCTTCCGACTACGCCGCCTGCGTTGTTAAGAGAATAAATGTTAAGCAATATCTGAAACAAGCCAGATCTCTCTCGCCAGGCTTCCTTTCCCAGCGCTCCAAACTTTTCAGTTTTCAACCTAAGGCTGCGCTTACGCCGGGCGGGTCTCGGCCGATTCCCCTCCAACGGTCGTGAGTTCGTTTGACTAGAAACGATGTCGGTTACAATCTTTCGTTGTTGTTGTTGTTTTTTTCGTTGTTTTTTGTTTTTTTTATCTTCAGAAGTCAAATTACCTTTGCGTCATATACTGAGAAACTGAATGGCAAAGTTAAAGGAACTAAACCTTTAAGAATGTAGATAGATTGATGAAGTGTTCTTAGAACGTTGCAAGCAAAGTTTTCTTCTAGCTATTCAAATTCACAGCATTTGGCGAGAATCGGCCCGGACTCGCTCGGTGTAAACGCATCTTTACGGTCCTTGCGTACCGGATGGTACTTTTCTTTTCAGTCTCGCTGTCGCTTGGCGATTCGATCCCTTTCTGTGGTACCCCAGCGATAATGAACGGGTTACAGTTCGTCTCAATTAACTTCTCGTGTAAAGACAGGTGCTTCTTTTCCTCTTCCTCTGGGTCCCCCGTCAATAATGAAATATCAAAAAAATCATACACTATCTGAAAGTCTAATCTCTTCAAATATGTTCATATTATGAAAACTCTACAGATGCCGACACCTTTTCCTGTGTTCACCTTCAAGAGGACAAAATCAGCGTAGAAATACAATTAGAACGTGTTTTAATTTAAACTCGTATCAATGTGTTTTCCATCCCTCCTTTTTCTTCCAACCATCTCCATCCTTCCATTTCCATGCGTCCATCTCCATCCCTCCATCTCATCCATCCACTTCTCCACCTCATCCCTCCATTTCTCCTCTACATCTATCCATTTCTCAATCACACAACTACGTCTAAACGCACCTCCACCTTCTCACTTCCATGTCTCGTCTCCACTTTCGTCTCTCCCAGTTCCACCTTTCTCTGTTTCTCTCATTCCCTTTGACGTGTATGCTAAACACATGCATTCTTTCTTCTTTACCTATAGTGCCTTCTCCTATGTAAAATTTTACAAATGTACCCAAAAATGTTAGGTTTATTTAGCCCTCAAATACAAAACACAGGAACTTTGCATCACTTCTTGCCCCCAGTATAATGAATATTTCAAATCTAGAAATCTGCAAATGCTCTCTGTAGCCTATGTATACTACTCAAAATAAAAAAATCATCCCAGGTTACTTCCTCCATTATTTTTCTTCCAATCTCTCTCGTTTACCTCGTTCCCCATTCCACCCATTATCTTCCTAACTTACTCCATTAATGGACTAACGCGTTTCCTTCCTCCGTCGTTATTACTTCATTCTTCAATTTTCTTCTTTGTTTTTCAATTTTGTTGTTTTTCAATTTTGTTCTTTGTTTTTCAATTTTGTTCTTTGTTTTTCAATTTTGTTCTTTGTTTTTCAATTCTGTTCTTTGTTTTTCAATTTTGTTCTTTGTTCCACGACTTTGTTCTTTAACTTTGTTCTTCTACTCTGTTCCTTCATTTCAACTCTCCCCATTTTTAGTCTTAATCCTAACCTTTTATTTTCGCCTTTGACTCACGATTTTCATTTTCTTACGAGTTATTTCATCTCTGGTGGCGTCATCGGAAGAGTGCTGGTCTCGTATTTACTTAGTTGTAGGTTCGAATCCCGCTCTCGCTCCAATTCCCAGCTTTATATACCATCTCTACAGAACTGCCCATCTTTCCCTCCCACACTTTGCCTCCAAATTTGCCTTTATTTCTGGTTTCTATATACCTGCATGGTAGAAATCCTCTCTCCTATCAACGCACATTATTCTGTCTGTATATCAAGAGTCTTCTAACCTCTTATAAGGGAGGTACCCAGCCAAGGCATACATCCACCCCGATCCATCCTTCTCCTACTCATATATATATATATATATATATATATATATATATTTATATATATATATATATGTATGTATATATATATATATATATATATATATATATATATATTTTTTTTTTTTTTTTTTTTTTTTTTTTTTTTTTGTCTTGATTCCTTGTAAATGACTGGATGCTCACTGACCAAACGGGTTAGAGCGTCAGCACTTGCGGCAGAGGTCGAGGTGACTACAGTTAGAATTCTGACCCCAGTGAGTTGGACCAAGGGCATGGTTCATTCAATTCCACGCTACAGAGTCCTCTGTAAGGGGCACCGTCCTAGCCTCCTAATAGGGGGAGTTTGCGACGTTAAACTGAATCATCAAGCTTTGTGAACAACTAATCACATATTCTATCCCTACTGCTGATGCATCATCCGAAGATAATACGCTTAAGGCTGTGGTTCTTAACCTTGGGTACCTATACCTCCAAGGGGAACGAAACCTTAAACCTGGGGGTACGAGACATGATAGCCAGTGCATGGTACTGTATATCTACAATGGGAAAACAAAAAGTTTGTATCACTAATCCTTTTCATATGTTTGCATTGTATTTGTGTTGGCTGGGGGGTACGAGAATTTTTTCTGAGATATCAAGGCATACTAAGGGCACTGAAAAAGGTTAAGAACCACTGGCTTAAGGACTACAATGATAGTTTCATCTGCTTCACGTTTCATGCAGAATGACAAAATGAAGCTGTACTCACCCCCCCCCCCCGAAGTTAACAAAACCGAAGTATCGGGGCGAGTTCATGCAGTACGACAGTTACTAAAAATACGACGCTTTATAAGTTGACATGTAAATCTAATTTTCCGTCAATTTTGTTAACTTCGATTGTTTTTTTACTAGATATGAGAGAAGTATTTTTCCACCTGCAACTATTTTTGTTAGTTTTATGGCGTTTTCTTTATGATTCGTTTTCTCATTGCCACGGATAAACTGGAAAAAACAACAAGGGAAAAGTAAAGTTATGCAGAGAATTAACCCTGCATCTAACTTTATTGCACTGTACTATTACATTCGCGGCGATCTTTGCCGATGGTTTACTTTCACTGCCGTCTAAATCTTACCACGAAGCAAACCTCCAGCAATCAGCGTTAAATTCAGCAAAGTGATAGGGGCATTAAATGGAAAGTAGGCTCCCACTTTCTCTCTGTTTTTGATGAATTCCACCGACATTTCCACGTCTTAACCTGAGCGAATGAAGTCATTACTTTTCCCGTTATGATGGATTTTATAGCTTCCTCATCACAATCAAAATCATTCTAAAGATGTTATCACACTGGGCTTCCACGTGCTTCACCAGCGCCGACAGATGAGAGTTCGTTCGAGTAAAAACAACTTCGGTTATATCATCTTATTTTTCAAATCTCCAAATATCAAATTCTGTTCGTCATATACAACAAAGCTGAAAGATGAACTGAGAGATTTTCAACCTATACGAATATTAGACATACTGTTGAAATGTTCTTATAAAAATCTATATTTCTGTAAGCTAAGTCATATTCTAAGTATTCATATGAAAGTGGGAGTAAAAATAGCTTAGTGTGAAAACCACTTAACGCCGACTCACTCGTTGCATGTTTAGATCGGCAGGGGGTGTCTCTATTATGAACTACAGGGTGCGTCCCCCTAAAATATATTGGACACACATGAATTAAGAAACAGTCACACCAACCATTATCTCATCATTAGATAAGAGGATAAGCTAAGGAATATGTTTCTCCACTCACGCGCTGTCGCCAGTTCCCCCACGGTCCGTCCGAGAAAGTTCTCATTCAGCCAACCATTTCACTACAAACAACTTAATAATACTAAATAAATCTATGGAGCATGACACACTATGTTAAGTTAACTCCTTTGTGGAGAGAAGTACCACATGAGTTGAATGAAGTCGTCTTATAAATAGTCCTGACGCCAATTACTGGTTAGACTGATAACAAGAGCAAAAATGTCGCCTCAGTTTATTTTCTATTATTGACGAACAATTTTTTATTCAGATTAAGCGACCCCATCCATGGTACAAATTGGTCTTGAGGCCGGCGGACGAATTTGATCGGATCTGACCAGATTGGATCGTATATATACTGATGTTTGTTTGTCCGACCGACATACATGATCCAATTTAATTAAAAAAGAAAAAATAAATAAATAAGAGAAAAAAAAATGCTACTGGAGTCACGTTTATGGGTGCGCGAAGATGAAAAAAACGATAATGGCAACGGCAACGGTATTGCTAACTCAAGTGCAAAACGACTGTTTGAATGGAAATGTCGAAAAAAAAAAGATGAAAGAGCAATGGAGAAGAAAGAAAACGGCAGAGACATCAGGCACTGGCAAAAGAAAAACGGGAAGAGAAAGGAAGAATAAAAATGTAAACCAAAACCAAAAACGCCTGAAGGAAAAGGAAACAAATTAAAACGTCAAAGTATAAAAATGAAAGACTGCGAAAAGAAATGGAACGAGCAACCAAAGAGAAAAAATAGAAAAGTATGAGAAACGATAAAAAAAAAAAAAGGAAAAGGGGAACAAAAATACGAGCAAAGGCAAGGCGGCAGGAAAGTAAAACGACAGCGTAAAGGAAAAAGATAATGAAAGAAAACTAAAGTTGAAATGAAAATATGAGACATAAAAATAAATAAATAAAACCAAAGAGAAAATCACAAGAGGAAGTAGATCATCAATCAATCAATCATCATATTTATCATAATCTTTATCATTGCCACTGCCGTTGATATATATTTGACCTGGAATTCTATTCTTCGCCGCCGTCGAGAAATATTCTAGATTCTCTGTGTTTATAGCACAACGCCGAGAAACACTTGACGTTTTAAGGTCTTTGGGTTTGGCTATTAGGGATCACCTTTTTTTTCACAACGGGCCAAATAACTGAGAGAATAACGAGCGTGGGTCCCATAACATAAAGACAACCAACATATTTATTTACCAATACACAAAATACATAAAAAATAAAGGCAAATTCAAAAAATAAAGACAACAAATGCATTCATTTACTTTTTTTTTTTTTTTTTTTTTAAATACATGGACAGTGAATCGGCAGGCGAGATGAACTTAATTCGCGGGCCGTAGTTTAGTGACCTTTGCGCTGGATGGACGGTATCATACACAGAATTATGGTGAAGTAATAGAATAAACAAAAACTTCCCTTGTTGGGGTATAAATATACATTCAACCATACAACAAATAACTCGTTCTGTTCGGGGTGGCGCTTTTTTTTTTATTCTTACTGTCCCCAGGCTACTTTACTCAAACAAGGGGACACGCACGCACACACACACACACACACACACACACACACACACACACACACACACACACACACACACACACACACACACACACACACACACACACACACACACACACACACACACACACACACACACACACACACACATCCGCACTGAAGTGGGATAAACCTGAATGAGCACTTGGCTGCTGTTTGCGACTTAAAACCTCCAAGAAATATCAGTTCAACTAAATGGATACCAATTGAAGTTGGTATATGTCAGGGATCTTCCTTAAACCAACGTATATTATTTGGTAGTTGGTGTGATTTATTGTAAGATATAAAACTAATCCCCTTGGTTTATGCTGTGCACTGATGACATCGTGCTACATAGAACAAGCAAGTTGGTTTAACCAAAAGAAAACTAGTCGAATCTGGTTTATATCAGGGATTTTCCTTGAGCCCATATCTTTATCTAATAATGGGTGTGGTTTCTTGTGAGATCCGATATCAATCCACTTGCTCTACGCTGACGACACCTGCTATGCAGCGCAAGCAGAGATTTAGTAGATAGAAAATTGAAGCAGTGAAAGTCAGGGAGGGCAAGAAAGAGGAATCCCTGAGGTTTGACGAAAATAATGACTCCTACATTACCATGCAAAGGACAAAGTTGGAGAGAGCGAAATAGTTTAGTTACCTGTGTTCGACGGTGGCCGAGGACATAAAGACAAAAGGTTTAAAAAAGAAATGGGCAAAACTGGTTTACCAAGAGTAGTTAACGAATGGAATAGACTTAGTAGCCATGTTAGGCGCGCTGAAATAAGTGTTTTAAGAAAAGATGAGATAACACTATGGATGGGTTGAAACGAGGTAAAGGACATGGAACTGCCTAGTGTAGGCCCTATGGTCTTTTGTAGTCTCCACCATTCTTATAACCAAGATGTTAGGGATGTTATTACGGGAAGGATTAGAACAAATGTTAAGGAAAGAGTGTACATGACCGCAGTAAGACCAGCAGCGATTTATAAAACTGAAACATGACCAGTGAATAAAAAAGCAATGAAGAAGATGAATGTACTGTAGCTATAGTCTTCATTTTCAGTACTTGTTTCCCCGATTCGTGTAATTCTTCTTGTCGATTTAATGCCATCTCGTATGCCTCGATGCCGCTTCTGATTTCACAAGAGAGAAAAACATTCATCAAGATTAATTAGTTTGAGTCTTTTGCATATTAATGACAATCTGTTCCCCCTTAGACAACAATAGCTGGAGCGTGACCCTTTGCGTAGCGGGTGCCATTTTTCTTTTCCCCCCTGGTTCATTCCCGTGGCGCCCCCCCCACCCCCACCCCATCGACAATGAAGAGATTATAACCCAGGTCGATTAACCCGAGAGCATCGCACTTTCCGGCGCCAAGTTATCTTGCTCATAAGAACGTAAGAACACATGAATGGAGAAGACTGCAAGAGACCATGAGGCCTACACTAGACAGTTCCATGTCCCTTACCACCTGTCATCCCCATCCATAAGGTCATCTTTTCTTACAACAAAGGATTACAAAGGCGGAGCATGCCGACAGGAGACCTTTTGGTCCATATCTAGGTCGGATGTGAAAAAAAATCATAATAATAAAATAATAAATAAAAACTATAATAATATAAATAACAAATAAAATACATAACTAAATGCATAGGTATAGTTAGATAATAAACAAACAGGTAAATAGTAAATAATAATGAATTGACATATAACTAATAATAAATGAAAATCAGACAGACAAATGATAACAAAACAAAAACAAATAATATAAAATGAATTATAATCGTTACAGCATCTTGCTTAGGTGTTTATCTAAATGATTCTTAAAGCTTCGAACTGAACTACATTGCACTACCTGTGCAGGAAGTTTATTCCATTCATTAACTACACGGTTGGCAAAGTTGTTTCTACCTACTTCCAAATTAAATCTATTTCCGGACAGTTTGAGACCATTGTTTCTTGTCTGATTCTCATTCAATGTGAAAATTTTGTCACTTTTGATGTTGTCAATTCCCTTTAGAATCTTAAAGACCTGTATCAAGTCACCTCTGAGTCTACGCTTTTTTAGGGAAAACAGATTCATATGTTTTAGTCGATTTTCGTATGATTTATTTTTGATATTTGGAATCAGTTTTGTGGCTCGCCGTTGTACTTTTTCCAGTCAATTGTTTCATCTCTCATTGCATGGTTACTAAGCCAATTCCATTTGTTGACCATTCTGTTGTTAAACGAGCTCTTGTCTATTTCCTTCTTAAAACTAAATTTGTCTCGTCTAAATCCGTTACTACGTTTCTCGTCCTGCTGGCTCGATATGACGACCCTCCCTGCATCACCCTTGTTAAGGTCATTGACCCATTTGGATACATGTATTAGATCACCCTCTACTTGGTGCCAAGTACCAGTGTTTGACGCCAGCTTATATGTAACCTCATCAAGGCGGACTAAGTCACCATATTGAGGTACAATCACGAGCCGTTTTCACAAGGTCAATATGATTTTTTTTTTATAGTTCTGGTGTAATTCCCTAAGTAGTATTTAGCTTACGTTTAGGCCATTTTCTTGAATCAATGAGAAAATTGTCAAGACAAAGAATTTGAATTTTGTATCATGAAAATTTTTTGGGTGGGTCAAAAAGTTTGCTCATGAATGTACAAAGGCCGCATTGCCCCATGAATGGTCTAAACAGTGGTCCTGCATTGGGCCACCAAGACGGAATAACATCTAGTTTCAGGCCATAATACGCTGAGACTCTTACTCTTACTGAAACCATACGATGTTTCACAGGATGTGAAAATTTTCAACTTACTTTATGGCAACATCTGAATCTTGCTGTTGCCATAACACTAGTTGAACTCTTTTTTAAACACACTGAAACCCAAGTACAATCATGCATAACTTCCAAAAAAAATTTTTATTTGAAACCTATATTTTTAGTATTCTCACCGAATGTACTGTAGTGACGTGGAAGTGGGTGTAATAAGAAAATACAATACCCTGTCGCTCAACAGAACATCGACAGGGCGAGGAGAGTAGCCCCCGTCCCCCGTGTCACAATGAGAGTGCTGGAGTCCCGTTCTCTGAGAGAGAAAGAGAGAGAGAGTAAATGCGAGACCCCACCTCTTCGACGGGACATTGTCCCTGCAGGATAGAAGCATCGATTACCGCCAACGAAAAAGTGTTTCCAAGACGTTGACGCTCGAAGTCGGAAGCCAGATAGCACTGACACCTTTATCTAGACGAGGTCTTCCCTGTGGAACGAAACACACCCTCCTACCCCCTTCCGTAGCGGGTGTCACTTTTTCCCTTTACCCCGACTGATCGCGCAGCAAGTTTATTCATCTCCGCCCCGCCAAACCCTCGTTAGCGAAGGGGGTTCATTTATTCTGGCCTCGAGACAAAGGGTAACTGCAAACACACACACACACGTGCAGGCCTTTGACCTCGGTTGGCCGAGAGTTCGACCTCCAATCCCTCCACAATAGTGTTTTTCCCTCAGTTGAGGAGAACTGTCTAACAGCAACAAGATGAAGATGAAGAACAAGAACATGAAGAACAAGAACAAGATAAAAAAAGAACAAGAACAGAACAAGAACTAGAGAAGATGAAAATGAAGATGGAGGTAAAGCTGAAGAAGAAGAACCAAGAGAAATACGAGAAAAACTGTCAAAGAAAACGAAGAGAAAACACAAGAATAAGAGGAATAACGAGGACATGAGAAAAATAAAGTAAAAGGAGAATGAGGACAGATGAAGAATAAAGACCAAAAACAAGTCAAATTGGAGAGGTAAGAGGTGAAGGAAAAGACAGAAAAAGGAACAAGGGAGAATGGGTAATGGAAAGAGGACAAGGGACACCTAAGAAGAGAAACTGGAATAGGGAGACTGGGCCATGAAGGAAGGGGAAAGGAAAGGAAAGAAAAGGAGGAAGAGGAAGAAAAGGAAGAGGAGAAGGAGGAGGGTAGAGAAATGGAGAGGAGGGGAGGGAGAGAAAGGGAGGGGAGGTGGAAGGGGAGGGGAGGGAAGGGGACGGGAAGGAAGGAGAAGAGGAGGAGGATGGGAAGGGGAGGAGGAGAGAGGGAGGGGAGGAGGAGGGGAGGAAGGGAAGGAGGAGGAAGGGAGGAGGAGGAGGAGAGGAGTGGAAAAGGAAGAGGGGAAGGGACGGGAGGAAGGAGGAGAAGAGGAGGAGGAGGGGAGGAGGAGGGGAAGGGGAGGAGAAAGGGAGGAGGGGAGGAGGTGGAGGAAGGGAAGGAGGTGGAGGGAAGGAGGAGGAAGGGAAGAGTGGAGAAGAAAGAGGGGAGGAGGAGGGGAGGAGGGGAGGAGGAGGGGAGGCGGAGGGGAGGAGGAGAGGGAGGAGGAAGTGGAGAAGGGGAGGAGGGGAAGGGGAGGAGGGTGAGGAGGCGGGGAGGAGGAGGAGGAGTGGGAGGAGGATGAGTGGAGGAGAAAGAGGAATGGAGGAGGAGAAAGAGGAATGGAGGAGGAGAAAGAGGAATGGAGGAGGAGAAAGAGGAGGAATGGAGGAGGAGGAGGAGGGAAGGAAGAGTGGGAGAGGAGGAGGGAGAGGAGGAGGGGGAGGAGGAGGGAGGGGAGGAAGGGAGGAGACAGGGAGGGGAGGAGGAGCAGGAGGGGAGGAGACAGGGAGGGGAGGAGGAGCAGGAGGGGAGGAGGAGCAGGAGGGGAGGAGGAGCAGGAGGGGAGGAGGAGCAGGAGGGGAGGAGGAGGAACTGAGGAGGAGGGAGGAGTAGGAAGAGAGAGGAGTAGGAGGAAGAGGAGGGGGCGGGGAAGAGGAGCAGGAGTGGAGGAGCAGGAGTAGAGGAACAGGAGTGGAGGAGAAGGGGTGGAGGAGAAGCAGGAGAGGAGGACGGGAGGTGGCGGGGAGAAGTAAAAGGGGAGGAGTGGGAGGAGGGGACGAGGAAGAGGAGTGGGAGGAGGGGACGAGGAAGAGGAGTGGAAGAGGAGCAGAAAGGGAGGAGGGCGAGGAGGAAGGGAGGAGGAGGAGGAGGGGAGAAAGTGAAAGAAGAAGGAAAGAATGAAAAAAGGAAGAAAGGACGAAGGAATAAAAGAAGAAATTAAGGAAAGTGAAAGATGACAGGAAAGAAGGAAGAAAAGCAAAAAGGAAAAAAGAAGGAAAAGAGAGCATGAGGGAAGCAGGAAATAAGAAAGAAAAGAAGGAAAGGAGGAAAAAAAAGATAGGACGAAGGAAGAAAAGGGGAAAAAAGATATAGAATGGAAGGAAGGGAGTAAGAGAAGAAGGGAAACACGAAGGAAGGAGAGAAGGAAGGAAAGAAGAAAAGAGGGAAGGAAGGAAGGAGGGAAGGTAGGGCTGGAGGGAAGGTAAGAAAGTTTAAGAAAGAAAGGACGGGAGGAAGAAAGGGAGGAGGTAGGATGCAGGAACAGGAGAGAAGAATCTTTCAGAATAATGGGGAGAACTGGGGAAGGAGGAGTTGCGAGAACAAGATGAAGACAAGGGAATAAATAAACAAAGAAATTGATTGATAAGTAAATTAATCAAAATGATTAAGTGAAAAGATAATTCAACACTACAACAGTGGCATTTTCCACCACTATATTGTATAAAAAAATTGTACGATTTTCTTTGCTTGTAGTAAAGCCCCACAATTGATTTTTTTTATCCTTAATAGAGGAGAAAGAGAAGATGAAGAAAATGAGACAAAGGGAGTGGGATAAACGAAAGGTGTGCAAGGAAGACAAGAGAAAACAGTGAAAATAACGACGGGGGGGAAAAAAGACAAGAAAGGAAGACGCAGGGAGGAGAGGGGAGATCGTGAGTGTGGAAGCGAGTAAGAGATCAGCCTCAAGAAGCAGCAAGTTTGAGTTGGGATTGCTCGCAAGGAAAAAAAAAAAAAAACGCGAAAAATTTGACAGCACCAAGGTGAGGATCCTGAAGAACCAGACTGGTCAGAGTGTGCGGAAAGTAGAGAGAAAGAGGAGAGAGAGAGAGAGAGAGAGAGAGAGAAAAAAAAGGACGATAACAAAGACCAACCCTCTTTAGGGATTTTATTCTGGCGGAAGATCAGTGGTTCTGTTTACCTAAGAGACCATCTTCTACCCATTCTGAACAAGGATCTTGAACAAATAGGTACGAAGGGAGAAGAGAAGGCGAGGAGAAATGAAAAAATAAGGATGATAAAGAAGAGGCATAAAGAGATAAAAGCAAAAGAACACAAAGATAACAAAATTCGTGCGGAGGGTGAAGAAGATAAAAGCAAATAAGTAGAAGAATAAAGCTCTTACAATAAGAGAAGCATATGTCAGAAGAAAAAACGTGAAAATGAAAAGAACGAAAGGGGGAGGAGGGGGAATGGATCAAGAAATGCGGAATTGAAAGAAGAGGGAAGAAAAATAAAATATACACAAGAGAATACGACGGAGTAACGAGAAGCGATTATTCACTTAATTCCTGTCCTACTATTTTTTTTTTTTTTTTTTTTTTTATATAGTGTACAGGCAATATATCATCGAGCTCGATCCTCGCCGTCGCACTAGTGGGGTCATCGGAAGCGTGCTGGTTTCGCATTTGCTCAAATGTGGGTTCGATTCCCGCACGCCTCTCCCATTCCCAGCAATGACGGTAACCTACCCAACAGTCCCTTAAGCGTACAACAGGGCAAAGGTGACGGCTTCGGTCGCAGCCACTCAGCACCTCCTGAGGGAGCTTCTTCACTTTCACGAAGAAAATGCATCACCCTTCCCTTTAAGCCAGAAGTCACCAAACTACGGCCCACAGGCCTCATCTGGTCCACAGTGTCAGTTGAAACGGCCCGTCGCTACACTGTGCACGTCAACAAATGAATAAATAAAAAATACATTGTATGAAAAGAATTGTATTGAAGAAAAAAATTATGCAGCCCGCGCTCGTCATTCTCTCAGTTATTTGGGCCGTTCTGGTGTAAAAAAAAAAAAAAAAAAAAAAAAAAAAAAAAAAAAAAAAAAAAAAAAAAAAAAAAAAAAAAAAAAAAAAAAAAAAAAAAAAAAAAAAAAAACGAGCGTAGGGTCACGTCAGCCAAATCGAGCCCAGCGTCCCCTTTTGATATTTTGTTCTCGCTAGCACCCGGCGATTTTATTCAGAATGAAGCAACAGCTCTTTGCGCCAATGGACTAATCTACCGCAATCTTCCAGAGATCTTTGTACGAAGTGCAGCCATCCGTGTTGTGGCGTTTTCAGTAACAGAAAGTACAAATGAAAACGTCCATTGGGCGAAGGAAGATTGAAGGAGGGGAGACGACAGGAAATAAACAGAAAGGGGAGGAAGGAAGAGACAGAGCCGTAAAAGAGGTGGGAAAAATGGTGAACAGAAGAAAATGCTCCACTGAATAACAGAATCTAAAATGGGGAAAATCAATAAAATATGTATGCATTTATGCCTTTATATATATATCTAATAATTATAGTTGTGTATGTTGATGTGTATGCGCATAAGTGCGTGATTTGTTGAGGGATGGAGAGAACGGGGGTGTGGGGAAGAGAGAGAGAGAGAGAGAGAGAGAGAGAGAGAGAGAGAGAGAGAGAGAGAGAGAGAGAGAGAGAGAGAGAGAGAGAGAGAGAGAGAGAGAGAGAGAGAGAGAAAGAGAGAGAGAGAGAGAGAGGGGGGATTGAGCGTGGATGGTAATATCAGTCAAAACCATGTGCTTCTCACTTACGTCAAAGCTTTGTGGTGCCGGGCGGGCATAACTGACAAGCGACAGAACTCAGAGAAAACCATTGAAAAATAAGAGATAAACAAGGAAGAAATGTGAAGGAAAATGTAGAGTAAAGAAGATGAATATATATGGACAACAAGACAACAGAAAATTTGATATTAGCAAATTAATAAGCTCCTTGGAATAAAACAAAGTATAAAATGATTATCAAACAAGGCACCAATTACGGAATGATGAGGTATAAACGGCTCATTTACACAGGAGCTTGTATATCTAATTAAACTCAAGTTTACAGACCCCGTTCCATTTATCAGATCGTTCCGATTTGTTGTCTTCTCCTTTGATTTTGCTCATATCATTCACCTGTTATACAGTTACCAGTTCAACCAAAGACTGTTACTATCGTGCCTTAGCGCATAAAAGTAATCGGAGTGTACACTTTTTTCATTTCCAAAAGTTTGATTTTTCACGTTTTTATAAACTCAGAACTTTAGGAAATCGGCATCTTAAATTTTGAAATTAAAAAATTCATATTTTAGGGGAATTTTATTTCTAGAAATTCCTAATTTTAGAAGTTTCGAATTAATTATATTAACTTCGAATTATAAGAACTTCAAATTTGAGTGGTTCTGCTGCTTTTTATCCTAAAAAAAAAAAAGGAAAATCCCTGTTAACAAATCCTTATCAGATAAATACTAGTTCAGTCACTCCAGATTAACATTTACGCTTTCTAAATTAGTTTTCCTTTCAAAAAAAATTTTGAGTGCGATGTTTAACTATTCTAAATCTGACATTCTAAATCATAGTTCATATATTTTTTTTAGATCTTTTGATAAGAGGCTGCAAAAATGCAGACCCACATCAAATAGTTAAATTCTTTATACATCTTTTTGAACCGTCTTTTTTGGTCGCTTCATCTTAGTTTGATAGAAAATAAGTTTAAACTGCCCTTTACCCTTACACACACACACACACACACACACACACACACACACACACACACACACACACACACACACACACACACACACACACACACACACAGGGTTGAAATAATTTCAATACCGCTGGGCTGCGAGTCGTTACTCCAACTCTCATGGGCGGGGAGTTGGGTGTGTTCGTGTAAGGTCACAGCATTACCAATGCATCGGCCATATACGAGTTTTGAGCTCTCTTCCGGGAGGGAAATAGCTGTCGATCACGAGTCCCACATATGATCCAAGACCATGGTGAATCACACGCACGCACACACAAACACAAACACACACACACACACACACACACACCTAACACTAGAATGTACACCTGGATAGAGATTTTCTTTTTCAATTTATTACTAAAGCATTAATGATATGCTGACTTCTGAGCTGCCTCCTTGTGTAATTCTATACGAAATATACAAGTTACATAGCACATATATACATACCCATTGTACATGCACACACATACATAAATATTCATTTACTTACTAATGAAATTGTTTTGGTATGCATACATACGCACACATACACGCGCACAAAGGATTACAAAGGATTACAAAGGCAAAGCATGCCGACAGGAGACCTTTTGATCCATATCTAGGTCGGATGCAAAAAAAAAAAAAAAAAAAAAAAAAAAAAAATATTAAAAAAAAATTAAAACTATAACAATGTAAATAACAATTAAAATACATAAATAAATGCATTGGTATAGTTGAATAACAAACAAACAGGTAAACAGTAAATGATAATAAATTGACATATAACTAATAATAAATGAAAATCAGACAGACAAATTATAACAAAACAAAAACAAATAATATAACATAAATTATAATAATTACAGCATCTTACTTAGGTATTTATCTAAATGATTCTTAAAGCTTCGAACTGAACTACATTGCACTACCTGTGCAGGAAGTTTATTCCATTCATTAACTACACGGTTGGCAAAGTTGTTTCTACCTACT
>NC_134778.1:85701913-85726913 GCF_046742065.1 Oratosquilla oratoria
CTACGAATTGGAGACAAGGTTATCAACTTTATCTTCATTTTTTTTTACACAAACTGACTTGACAAAAGGCGACAGTTGCTCATCATTCGTTCGCGCTAGTTTACCTGCCCAATTACAGTACTTCACATGGATTATTCTGGGAGAGTAACAGCTGCCACTCACAAGTCCAGCATACGACCCTATACCATGGTGAATCAAACATCTACACGCACAAAAACAAAAATCATCTATGTCTCGAGGAAGGCCAACGGGAAGAGGAGGCATCACGGCATTTTCAATTCAGAACGGACAGTCAATCAGATCAATGTTCAGTAGGAGACTTTGAACTCTGATTCTTTGATTAAAAAATAATAATTGGAATTGGGAATGAAGCTTCGCTTTTTCTTTGATATAGTTGAATCTTCGTCCCTCCAATACCGATCGCTGATAAATAAAATCGTCCAGCAGATGTTGGGAGAACCAACTTGCCACCCGTTACGGATGTGAGTGCCATTCGTTACGGGTGAAACTGTCATCCGTTACAGGTGAAAGTGCCATCCATTACGGATGAAACTTTATCCGTTACGGGAGAAGTTAAGAGAGTTAACCCCCCCCCCCTCTGCTACTTGGGTGTGCCACAGAAACTATTAAACTAGTATGTTGGACGCGAAAGTAAGGAGACTTTTTCATACGGTACGGAGAAAGTTAGATAATTGAGAAATATCTATCAACTTTTTCCTTAAATGCACTTCATCTTTACACTTTAGTGAGTACACTATGCTCACTTTACCCCCCTTCCATACACAAGTCTTTCCGAATTTCACAACCACCTAATGCGCTTCTGGTGGGCAAGTGTTTGCGCTTTGTCCAGTACTAATCTTGCTACGTGGCTGACCTGGGTGGTGCACACTAGCCAGGAGCATTACGAACCAAACTTGGACCGAGTCTCCGGTAGACTCTCCGGGTGCTAGAACATTCTTTCCTTCCCTAAGAAAGACACTTAATCAATGCTCAGAAGGCTTAGACTGGATATTGTGGCTTTCTCAGGACCAGGCAGTGGCGAGACCAGTAGTGACGGTTACACCTACTTCTGGTCGAGCCAAAACAAGGAAGCTCAACTCTGAGGCGCGTGAGGTAGCTATAGCCAAAGCTAGCCGAGAGCAGCCCGTCGTTAAAGGAGTTACTTCTGATGATGAACTTATGCTAATGAGGTTGAAGCACACCTTGAACTTCATCTTTCTAAATACAGTACGTGTTCCTACCAAGGCGCGTGAACTGGAAGAAAAACGTGTCCATGTCAAACTTGCCTCTATTGGGAACCAGTGCTCCGTTTTGCTACACACCTAGGAGACAAGGACATTGAGTATTGGCTTCCAAAACGCATATTAAAATCCTTGGTACATAGCTCATGAATGAATTATTACGGGGTATCGATGGTACGACTTTGTATCCATTCGGAACCACTCCGTGAAACTCTGTCAAGGCACGTTACCTACGTGTAAACTGTTTCTATACGAGCATATGGCACATTCATTTCCCAACTTTCATATTAATATTTTGTGTGGCATCATGTCAAAAGCTTTTTCTAGGTCCAGGTATACACAATCTACACATCCTCCTCTGTACAGTACATCATTCAATCCACTTTTGAATAAATACTGACCCTGTTTGTTATATATGACTTTCCTTTTCTCAGCCTGAATTGGTTTTCGTGTGTGTGTGTGTGTGTGTGTGTGTGTGTGTGTGTGTGTGTGCGCATGCGTGTGAGTATTCGCGTTCATGTAAGCGCACATTTTTAATGGCACTCATGTATATATATATATATATATATATATATATATTTGTAGGTGTGCGTATGTATTAGTTCGCATACATGAACGCGTTCGTCAATGTACGAGTATGCTCGAGTGACATACTTGCCCATGGTGAACTCTGAGTGCAGCTTCTCTTGTCCCCACGATAAAAAAAAATCAATAATTTCCGGTATCACTGGACCAATAAGTTCTTAACTTTCCTTGCGCATCTAGTGCTCACATTTCCTCATCTTTAATAGAAGGAGAGAGAGAGAGGGAGAGAGAGTCAAGAGAGAGAGAAATAGAGAGAGACAGGCAGAGACAGATAAAGACAGAAAGAGAAAGAGAGAGAGAGGCTAAGAGGTGTTACTTATTCCAATGAGCATCCCGACGTGGTTATCGATTCGTCTTAAACACCTTCGTCATTTCAAGTCACACTTAAGTTGATGAAAAATATAGATAGAGCTCTCTTTTGTCAATCTTTGAAATTCAGAAATCTCCAAGGTTCGAAAAACAAAAATTCGAAATCCAGAAAATTCCGAAGACCAAATGCTCCCTACAAGATCCATATATTTTCAAATAATACAATGTTCATATTCCTTATAAAGAATACTATCTGTAATGTGGTGTACAAGTTTCTAACTTTTATATGTGAGACACAGTCGCGAGCAAAAGTTTTGATCCACGCTACAGCTCTCACATCAATATGACTTTTTGGGGTTGATTATGTGATATATTTCCCAATGTAGTGTTTGGCTTACAGTTAGTCAATTTTCTTGAATAGAAAAAATTGTATCATGAAAAACTGCGTGGGTCAATAAATTTGCTTGCGAATTTACATACAATTGGGGGTACAGTGCCGGTGCTCTGTTTTTTTTATATTATATATATATATATATATATATATATATATATATATATATATATATATATATATAATGTATATATATCTGAATAGAATCACCAGTGACGGTGATGTCGATCAAATAATTCCGACTGTCGTCAAAGGATTCGAACCTGGGCTCGTGAATTCTCACTGCCGTCGCCTTAGGGTCAATAGCTCAGTCGGTAAGGCGATGGCAGTGAGAATTCACGAGCCCAGGTTCGAATCCCGGGACGACAGTAGGAATTATTATTTTATATATATATATATATATATATATATATATATATATATATATATATATATATATATATATATATAAACTTATTTGTAATGCAATACTGATATTTTCCATCTGCTAGCATCCACAAGCCATCTCCTCATCCTCTCTCCTTTCCACCACCCGACAAGCCACCACTGACTTGAAATAGGTGCCGGAGCTTTGGTAGCAAGTGTCACTACAACTAAAAAAAAAAAGAAAAAATGGGGCCAACTAGTAAAGCAACCTTATACACTGGGCACCATATAAAAGTACTGTAGATTTTTTTTTTTTTTTTCTATGTCAGTAACGCATTAGAACATTCAAGTCTCAATCACGCTTCATAACGTCGGACATTCAGGCTCCAGTAGCTCCCAGCAACTTGCCCCGGCTATCCAAGGCCGTAGGGCAAAGGTGACACCTGATCTAGGCAATGCATTGCTTCCTTTGTTTTGCCCGAGGCGCTCAAAAATACTTCGTTACCGCGGCCATTAAACAAGTTCTTGTGTCCCAACCACGACCTCCAACCTCGCCCAAACGACGGCAATTAGCGAACTGAACCATCTTTCTAATTGGAAAATATCTAGTGGACAAGAGGTAAAAGATGAAAATTTGCACACTCCGTATATTTTAGGTAAAACTAAAAGCAGTTTTATGTACTTCTACTTTGAGTAAAAATGATATAGTGTTTGAACTAAATGGATGTTATTAGATTAGGCTTCTAAAACAAAAATAGGGAGATAGGAAGAAAAGAAAGCGAGAGGGGAAGAGGGAAAGGGAAAAGAGAGAAAGAGCAAGAAAAAGAGCTGGAAATCAGTTTAGCATCTATTACCCGACTAAAAATGCCCCAAGAAATATACCAGACACTTACCGTCTACTCTAGCTACTAATCCTTAAGCCTATAATCCTTACACCAGTTTTGATGAAAATCCAACGAATGGATTAGGCTCCTAAAAACTGTCTAAAATTTTGGGCTTCAGCCCCTTAATATAGGGTCTTAACATCCTCCGAGGAAGTTGAAATTTTAGGAAAATTTCTTAATTCTTGTTCAATACCTATTTTAAATTATTTCAGGGAGATAAAAAAAAATATTTTTATGGGGAGTTGTTCCTCATTTACGCCCACTCGGAAAATATATATATATATCTAAGTCTAAATAAAAATATTCTTCTAAAAAACGCTGTGGAATCGGGGACAGGTGGTATTACGGTGACACTTTGTCCTAAAAATATTCTTGAAAAAGCGCTTGGGTAAGTCGGGGTCAGGTGGTATTCTTCTTCTTCTTCTTCGCGTTCTTCTTCTTCCTCGAGTTCTTCTTTGCATTTTTCTTCGCGTTCTTCTTCGCGTTCTTCTTCGTATTCTTCTTCGTATTCTTCTTCGCGTTCTTCTCCGCGTTCTTTTTCTTCGCGTTCTTCTTCGCATTCTACTTCGTGTTCTTCTTCGCGTTCCTCTTCTTCGCGTTCTTCTTCGTGCTGGGGATCCCGTGTTGGGGTTCCGCCCCGAGGCCGAGGCCAAAGGGGAAAACGAGGGATTAGAGCGCGGAAAGCTGCGGCCGTAGGCCGCTGTTTGCGCAGCCAAGCCCCCGGCGAAGCCCGCGGCTTGTATATATATATATATATATATATATATATATATATATATATATATATATATATATTATATACTGCATTATACCCCCTTATATCTAGAATCTATGTTCCAAATTTTATAAAGATCGGTTCTGTAGTGTTTTGAGTCTAAAAGTAACACACAAGCAAAAGGACATTGACTTATCACATAAATACTTAGGATAACATTTTTATTAGGAATATTAGGAAAGCCAGTCCACAAAACTTCGCATTCTAAGTCATTACTCAAAAATAAAGAAGGGCAACTGAGGTGAAAATACAGGTCTACGAGTAAGGTAGAAGAAAAGAGCGAAAAAAAGAGGAGAGGTTCTTCAACACCAGCTTTAAGAGTAAAGTTTGTGGGAGTGTGCCGTCGTCCCACGTTCTAGAAACAGATTCATACAATTTTAGATTTTCCATTTCTAGGACTCAAACCTTAAAATTCAAGGTTATTCAAAACCAGCCTTCTGATTTGTAACACCAAGTTTCTTTAAAACATCAAAAGTTAAATTGTATCTAAACACACCTATCTTATCTAAAATTGAATGAATGGACATCAATAACTGTTATGGAAATGGCACATTACTCAATACTCAAAACATCAAATAATTCAATTTTCATCCGAGGTGGCGAATATTGAAAGCATAATTTTTTCACAACTCCTGCAATATATGAATAATGCTTCTCTAACTGCCATGCATATATATATATATATATATATATATATATATATATATATATATATATATATATATATATATATATATATATATATATATCTTATGGGACAAATCACAAGTAGCAGCGATGTAATTTAAACACTCAAAACCGGCCGTCGCAAGCCTCGATCACGGGTCCCTTGGAGAAAAAATCGAGAAATATAAGATTGATAATGTGCAGTTTTCCCCCCAGATCGGGGAAGAAGGGATGAGGGCGGGGGAAGCTTCGGGAAGAGCGAGCGCGCGCCAGACACAAAAGCTTCGTCCCAAAGAGAGCAAAGAGCGTCGGATTTGCAAGGATGTCGAGAGGGCTTTCACGTTGTGCCCGAGAGGGAAAGGCGCACATTTGTAAGAAGGAAAACATTAACTTCCGGTGGGCATGCAGGATATCTTGTGTAACTACTACTACTCGTCCCCTACCATTACCCATTCCCTATCACTCCCCTCCTCCTACCTCTCCCCTTCCCCTACCATTATTCGTCTCCTACCACTCCCCGTCCCCTACCACTCCCTGTCCCATACCACTCTCCTTCTCCTACAACTCCCTTCCCCTACCATTACTCGTCCCCTACCACTCCCCATCCCCTACTACTACCCGGTCCCTACCACTACACAGCCCCTACCACTCCCTTTCTCCTGCAACTCCCTTCCCCTCCCATTACTCGTCCCCTACCACTCGTCGTCCTCTACAACACCCTTCCCCAACCATTACTTATCCCCTCCCCTACCACTCCCCGTCCCCTACCACTCCTCATCCCCTACTACTATCCGTCTCCTATCACTACCCGTCCCCTACCACTAAGCTTCTCCTACAACTCCCTTCCCCTATCACTCGCCATCCCCTACCACTACCCGTCCCCTACAACTCCCCTTCCCCTTCCACTCCCTTTCCTCTACCACTCTCCTTTCCCTACTACCATCCTCTCCATCCCCCCTACCACTCCTATTCCCCATCGCCCTATCACTCCTACTCATCATCCCCTAGTTAATCCATTTTCCTACCCCTGGAATCGGTGTCTAGTAGACACACGAACATTGATCGGTCATGTGTTAGTCTGATCTGCTCGCTAGTGTCATGCTCGCTTCTATCTCTATGGAGTTCCCGCTGCCTCGCCGCACGGTTGAGCCCCGGGTCTGTGCTCTGGTTGTCCTGTCCCGTAGCATATCATTCAATGATAAGCCTTGAGCCACTTCCTACCCCTTACCCCTTCCCTCACACCCTACCCCACCCTCCATACCTTACTCCTACAAATCCCCTTCCATACACACGAGGATCTACCTTAAGAGACCATACCCGACGATAACCACAACAAGATCTTTTAATCACGCGATCTATGTTCAAGGAGAGATAGACATTGGCTTGATCGTGTACAGGGGGTAGAAAAATTAAAGATAATATCATGGAAGGCGACAATACATTTCAGTCACGCAAGGTAATTTCGTTAATGAAATTCCGCAAAAAAAAAAAAAAGTGCACGTGTACAAAATGCGCGTCATATACGCACTTGCTCTGTGTCTAGACGCGTGTGTACATACTGACACGCCACCATGCACACAACTCCCAACACACACACACGCGCCAACATACACACATACAAAGAGTGTTAAGACACGGGAAGCCAGAAAAAAGAAAGCTGAATAAACAACATTAAATCTAAAAAAGGACGGAAAAGAAAAATGTAGATGAGAAGAGGCGCTACATCGCGTGGCAAAGTAAAAAGACGACTAGACTCCCTGAGGCCGGTAAATTGTTATGTCATCTGTGACAAAGTGCATATCTCCACACTTTCTCTCGTGCACTGTCGGAAAGCTGAGAAAGTGATATACAGTAATGTAATAAAAAAAACATGATAAGTAATGAAAATACAATGAAAAAAGAGAATACAAAGAAAAGGAGAAAACATAGGCACAGGAGAAGAAAGACAAAGTAAAAAAAAATACATAAATAAAATAAAAAGGAAAACACAAAATAAGGAGAGATAAAAGCAAAGAAAAGGGGAAAATCGAACAAAAAATGCCACTTATAGAAAAGGGCGAGATTCCTACACCAGGAGGCGCTGATTAGCTGCGGCCGAAGCCGTCACCTTTGCCCTATTGAAAGCTTTAGGGACTAGTGGGGCACGTAACTAACACTTACTGCTGGGAATCCGAGAGGAATGCGGGACTCGAACCCGCTCTATTCTGACTGCGCCACCAGTACACCCAGGATACTAATAAGAAATTTAATATAAAAATTCGCTTCTCTTAAGCTCTGCGGTGAAGTTAATCAGTAACTAAATCAATAAAAAAAAATAATAATAAAAATCAACTACAGCACTCATTCCCACCCTAACACTCACGGCTCAACGGTGCAATGGTACCGTTCTCGACAACTAGTTCAGCGATCCGAGTTCGACTCCAGCCTAAGGCTGAAAAAAATTCAACAACGCTGAACCGCGTGCCGGCACTGCATCTCTGGTGGGCAAGGTGATGGGCGTGTGTGTTAGTAAGGCCATAACATTACCCATAGATCGGGCCATATATGAACTCTTATTCCTGAGAGTAATAGGTGTTCATCACCAGTCAAACACGTGACCTAAGACCGTGGTGAATCACACCTTTCCCCCATAGACACGGACCACACACACACACAACCCTTCCCCCATAGGCACGCACCACACACACAACCCTTCCCCCATAGGCACGCACCACACACACAACCCTTCCCCCATAAGCACCCCCCCCACACACACACACAAGGACACGAGAAGAAACTTTCTTAAGTTTCTTCTCGTGTCCTCTTGTATTTCTTCTGTCCCATTTTAGTAGGTCATCCCTATCAAGAATTTCCATCCCTTGGAAATCCTTGATAGGGATGATCTACTAAATTGGGATAGAAGAAATACAAGAGGACACGGGAAGAAACAGTGAGTGGTAAAACTATACATGATTTTAAGAAAGAACTGGATGCGGACAGATAC
Source organism: Oratosquilla oratoria (assembly GCF_046742065.1). Taxonomy (NCBI): domain Eukaryota; kingdom Metazoa; phylum Arthropoda; class Malacostraca; order Stomatopoda; family Squillidae; genus Oratosquilla; species Oratosquilla oratoria. Next base: position 85,710,114 of record NC_134778.1, read on the forward strand.
AACTGCGGGTTACTACGAGCATAGCTCTCCTCCCACAAAATACAACTAGGTAAACTAGGTAAATACAAATGCACACGTGCGCGTGCGCCACAGAAGCACGCCACGCATGCGCACTTACACACACACACACACACACACACACACATACACACACACACACATGCACATGTGCGTGCGTGCCACACAAGCTCGCCACCCACGCGCACATGCACACAGACACACACGCACACACACATAATCAAGAGAAATGAAAAAAAGACGAAAATTTGATCCTACAGTCAAATGCACTCATAACGAACCTGGATAGGCTAATCTGTTTTCTTTTACTATTCAAGGGAAAAAATCCCGGGGATTAGTACTATTTATCCATCGTTATATATTCACAGAAGACTCTGTTATAATCGAGATTGTTTATGGTAGCGAATCATATAATTGCGTCAACAATGAAGGCGAGAAAGCAGAGAGTAATCGAACGGAGCTTATAATTAACTATGCCAGATTGAGACTGAAACTTATTAGCATTCTTATTTCAAGAAATCAAAAAACAAGAAGGTAAAGAAAGAAAAAGACAAAGGAAAGAAGGGAGGAAAAAATAAATGATAGAGAATCAGAAATGGAAAAGAAATAACAGAAAGATCAATAAATTTTTTTAAAAAGAATAAGGATCAGAAGGGACGAGAAAAAACGATAGAAAAGGGAGATACGAGAAAACAATGAAAAACTAAGACAAAGAAAAAAGGAAATGAATAAAAAAGAGAAAACAAAGACAATGAGAAAAAAGAAAAAAATATATAGAAAAAATCAAAAAGGAAAAAATAGAAAAAAGACAATTATAAAACAAGACACACCGAAAATAAGATAAGAAAAAAAGAGGCAAAAGAAGAAGTACAAGAAGAAGAAGAATTAGAAGAAAAAGATGAAGAAGTAGAAGAGAAAGAATTGCAATAAATATAAGAATTAAAAAAAATGGAAGGAGATGAAGCAGTAGAAGTAAACGAAGAACTATAAGAAGTAGAAATAAAAGTAGAAGAGTTAGAGGTAGATGAAGAAGAAGTGGAAAGAAAATAAAGTAAAAATAGGTAAAAAAATTAAAAAAGAAACCAAAGAAATCAAAGAAGAGGAAGAAGTAAAAAGTATTAAGTAAAAAAAAGTAAAAAGAATAACATGTGAAAGAAGTAAAAGAAGAACAAGAAGTAAAAGAAGAATAAGAAGTAGATGTAAAAGAAGTAGTAGTAAAAGAAAAAGAGGGAAAATACGAAACAAGAAATAGCAAGATAAATTGGGAAATAATTAAAAAATTAAACCTCACAACACAGGAAGAGAGGCAGATTCCCTAATTGCTAACTCTCTAACGTGAAGAACAAGTAGGGGAGGTAAACGAATACATTTGTTAAGAGATATATTGGCTCCTGGACGGGAGGCCGGACGTTGGCCCGACGTTTTCCCAAGCAGAGGCAAAGATGTTTGTCAACTTCAGAGTCGGTCGGAGGGAGCAATTTCCTCAAACGCCCGTGACCAGTTCGTCACTCAAGCATACTTTATTTTTTCTTCCCAGGGGGATCATTTCTTTGAATAAAATATGATCACATTTTCTAGACTTCGGCAAGGACATCAACAAATAGACTTTTCAACTTAAACAGAATACTTGGGATTAAAGGGGAATTAAATAAACAAATATAAGTAAATAGATAAATGAATGAACATCAGTGAATAAACATACGAACAAGTAAATAACAGGATAATTAATTAAATACAAAAACAATAACAGATAAAGTTAAAAACAAATATATTAGATAACCATACGAGTAACAAGATGTAGAAATAAAAAAAAACTGATGTAGCACTGCACCATGTTTCAAAGGGTGATGAGGTCTAAAGACTGTACAAACGGACTCGGTTAAAAAGTCAACAGAAAAAAAATAGCTTGAACCCCTTAGACAAAGTACTATAAAACATTAAGTTGATATTTCGCCAGCATACAAGCTCCTTCCATCCGAGAATGTAGTAAATGAATCGTCCAAAAATAAATAAATAAAAAATAAACAAATTAATAAATAAATAGATAAATAACGTCAGCAACCCTCCCTTTTTCTTTACTCTCTTTTCTTCTTCCGTTTCCTTTCTTTTACGGCAAAATCGATGAAACAGGCAGTTTTCCCAAACTAAGTTGATTAATTGAATTTATCGATCCAATCCTACACCAAAGTACATATATACATACATATACCAAAGGCTTTTTTCCCCTACACGGGGCGTAGCCAAAAAGAAAAAGGCATAGAAACCACTCCCACCCATTCCATTTCCCATACATTCCACTCCCCTCCAACCCTCCTACCTCCCTCCCATCTCGCCACCTCCTGGAGATGGGAGGGAGGGAAGATAGAGCTAAAGAATATTACTTTGCCAAAGGACATTTGATAAAATACTGATACGGGCTATATTGTTTGTACAAATTAGGATCGATACAGATACCTATTATATTTCTGAAAGGCATTGAGACCGATCGATCGTCCCGTATCTGAAGAAAAAAATTATTCATTTATAGTTTCATTCGACAAACAAGAATTTTTTTTCACTGAATAATAAATAGTTTGCGAGAAAAATAACCTGATTATATTGTTCAATTGATCATAAGTTGAAAAATGAGATTGGCAATTAGGTTTAGATGGAAAATGTAAATGAAAAGGGGGAATTTCCGACAATATTAGATTCTGCGTAACAACAAGTTCATTAAGCCGGATTTAGATCGATTTTGTGAGGTCCTCCTTTTGCATTTCGGGATAAGTTTGTTCATAATCAGTTAAACGTCCAATTCCTAACTTTCCATCTCTCCTTACTTGTTCGCTGCTTTTCAACAAGCAAGTTCATGGGACAGGAGGTAAATGCGAGGACGATAGGCAGGAGAGTGGAGGTTAGAAAAGTGGAAGCGAGCCATTTGTTGTTTGCGGACGACACTGTGCTTGTGATGGGGTCAGAGGAGGGTCTGAAACAGCTTGTGACGGAGTTCGGGAGAACATATGGAACAAAGAATGAAGGAGACTGTAAGAACATAAGACCTATACTTGGCAGTTCCATGTAATTTACTACCTATCATCCCCAGCCATAAGATTATCTAACCTTCTCTTAAAACAACCTATAGTTTCAGCGCTCACTACATGATTACGAAGTCTATTTCACCCGTTAACCACTGCATTGGTAAACAAGTTCTTGTATATTTCTTTCTCAAATCTATGTTGTAGATGGATGTAGATGTGCGTATAATAAAATTTATTAAATATACAAAGGGTGAGGGTGGCAGTGAGTTAGAGGAAAATCTTAAGAGAGGTTAGATGAAGAAGAATGGAGAATTTTAGGCCACATTTAGCCTTCAATGGAGGAGTAGGAGTAATGTTAAACTGAGGAATGAGGAAACCAAGTAAACGTCTTGGGGGAAATGAAAAGTGAAAAATATGTATCTGGGGATAGGAGCAAAGTGAAGACTATATGAATGGTTGCGCCCATGACACTGTATGGGGAAAAGACTTGGAATTTAAGGAAGGTAGAAAGGAGGAGCCAAAATGGGTTTGATATTAAGGTATTAAAGAGATGGCGGGAGTTACGAGGATAGAATGATAGAACTGAGTCGGAGAGCGAAGATGGAAACTGAGCTGCCAGATGAGTCTGATGAAAGAATACTGGGATGGTTTGGGCATGTAAGAGGCTGGTAGATAAGTAGGTAGAGTGGTTGGTGGCGAGAATTTCATTTTTACGAGTTAGATGTTTTGAAAACAATAGCTGCGAAGGAGTTATGGAGTTGCTTAATCTCGCTCACCATCTAAAGCTTATAAACAACAGCTAGGGTACAGATTTTAATGCTGAGGTGACAGTATGTAAACTAGGCCATTCCGCTTCGATGTTGAGATTGTTTGTGTAAGCAGTATTGCTTAAGACGGTGTAACAGTCTTTCTGATTGGAGAAGGGCGGAGAATTTTTTTATTGGTACATGGGAGAAAAGTCACGCCCTTAAGGGGAGGCACTTGTTTGTAACGGTCAAGATTATTGGATGAATTAAGTAGTGACGTCGGAACAGAGATGGCTTAGTGAGTGGATTGGAGATCCCAGGCGGGAGTCCTCTGGTGTACCTAAGAAAATAGTCTTGTACAGAATTAGTGAAGAAGAAACGAAGAAAATTTCTTTGCCAGTTTGATTCACCATCCAGAAACATTACTATCCTATTAAGGAAGATATGGTGAAAAATACTTAAGTAAAGGGGACGACAGGGCACATGGAAAGAATGAGGAAAGACTAGCAAAAAGAGTGCGGAAGGCAGAGGAGTACGGGATGAAATTCAGAGGCAGACCAAAAGTGTGATGTATGGATGGGATAAACAGGGCCTTGGGTAAAGGGGGAATATCTGTTGAGTAGGGAAGGGAGAGGGTAAGAGGTACGAGGGGAGAGTGGTTGTAAAGAGATGATAAATTGACGCGCCCCCAAAGTAATTCTTTTTGTCTTCTTCAATTACTCGTGATTGGATGAGGGGAGGGTCGTCATGTAAATGAATTGGTGGGAGTACACCAGCTTTGGTTGCCCAACCCTGATGCGGAGATCCCGTGTTTTAGAGCACCGTTTCTGACTCGGGTCGTGGGCTGGGGCCAGGGATGACCCTTCATCCACGACGGACTCAAAGAGAAAATAAATGGGTGTAGGGTGGGTGAAGAGTGGGTGCATGCCTTTATTGGCTATTTCCTTTAAAATTGGGGAGTCCTTTTGGTATATTCATGTATAGGTGTGTGTGTGTGTGTGTGTGTGTGTGTGTGTGTGTGTGTGTGTGTGTGTGTGTGTGTGTGTGTCTGTGTGCGTGTGTGTGTATGTATGTATGTATGAACAAGTGTGTATACATGTAAGTTCATCAGTCACCTCAAATGATATACACTACAGTTATTTTTTAGATGCGTGTTTAGGTTTGTATGTGTGTGAAATTTTACATAATGGTCATAGTTTCATAATAACAAATGAATAAACTTATAGAAAATATATGCTGTGGCATTTTAGATGGCTTGTGCCTTTTCCTGCTTCTAACCACTTTCAATGACCAAATGGTCCTCCAAGTGTCTAGTTACTTGTCAATCTCTATTCACTGATTTGGTCCAGACAGGTGTTTTCATTCAGCCAAGGGTCAGTCCATACACAGAACTTATAACTCTCGACACCTTGTATACGGAGAACTGTATCCATATGCACTTAGCAATCTACTCGTATACAGCTTAAAACTTTCGACACCTTGTACACAGAGAACTAAATCCAGATGCACTTAAACTCTTCCCATAGAACTTAAACCTCTAGACACCTTATATACAGAGAATTGCATCCAAATGCACTAAGCAAACTCGTCGTAAAGAACTTAAAATTTTCGACACCTTGTATGCAGGAAACTGCATCTATATGCACTTAGCAAACTCGCCGCCCAAAGTCTTTGATCCCGCGAACGAGAATATTTCGGCCAGTTTTCGTCACTTGGGTTGCTTATGAATAACTCAGGAACACTTCTTGGCGCACGCGAGCTCGTATTGACCCAGAAACAATCCCCCAACCGCAACCCCGCCCAACCTGAATCTACGCAAAGAAACGTCAAAGATATATTTCTTGTTACCATGATATATGTATAGCCCATTTTAACGCACATGTATTTGTGTTCCTCAAAAGAAATTTATGTCTATTTACATGTGACATCTACAGTATTTTAATTCCATTTCATCTTTGAAAGACAGATAGCCAGGGATGGACAGATAGGCAGCCACAAAATACACAACTCTACGCACACACACACACACACACACATTCAGATACATACACGCATTCTATAACTGTTGTGTGGAAAAGTGTGTTAAGGGTTTGTGGGAAAAGGATTGGTTCAAAAAAGGTGCGAGACAGTAAATAATGAGAAATATGGTAGGGATGAACTGAAAAAAGAGCAACAGAACACTGGAACATACAAAAAATATCGTAAAATGAATATACGAGAATTCATAGGTGAACAAGAAAACTGAAACACGTAGTTACAATCAACAAGTGTTAGGATAAACATAGATCACTTTATAGATTCGTCAAAGGTCAGTGGAAAGATGAGGGGGTGGCGTTTATAAAATTGCCATCTTACTCATGTTTATTCTGAGTCAGCGGTTCGGTTGATTATGTTTTGTGGGATTTTTCCCTGGTGTGTCGTTAATACACGTTGTGTGGTGCTTACCAACTTTAGGTTAACCCATTCAACTCCGATGACAAGATGTCTTGTCATTTGGTCAAATAAAACAAAAAATCATAAAACACCAAAATGTTTGATCAAACACCAGAAAAATATGACGTCAGTCCTCGCTTCGCTGCGAGCGAAGCGAGGACTGACGTCATATTTTTCTGGTGTTTGATCAAACATTTTGGTGTTTTATGATTTTTTGTTTTATTTGACCAAATGACAAGACATCTTGTCATCGGAGTTGAATGGGTTAATGGCTGTAATGCAGTGCATCCTGGCATGTGGACTTTTTGTCCCTCATGGTACGTCACTCATCTAGCTTTCTTCTATTCTTTTCGTTTTATTGTTGTATTGCATATTTGCATGTTACAGTTTTTTAGTTTTGATATTTTGCATTACGAGGAACGGTGGCTAAATCGTATTGGAACTTGGCATTATTGTTACGTAGGTTTACATGTTTTAATATAAGATTTCACTTGCCATGTTATTCTTTATACTAGTGTTGATGTGTGAATTATGTGATATGGGGTCCTTTTGGAATTATTTTCGGGTTATACTATACTCAAATTTTATGATGTGTAGCGTTTGTTTTTTTCTGTAATGTAATTATTACCGGGGTTATCTAACCCATTGTACGAGGGAGACCGCTTTTTAAATAGATTTCCTTTTGCTACCACTGTATTACCCAGATGATGAAGCCCAGACAGGGTTCGAAACGTAGGAATAAAATCCAAACGACAAGTTCAGAGTGTACTTTCTTACGAAAAACGCAAACACACACACACACACACATATATATATATACACACGCACGCGCGCGCACACACACAATTATATATATTATATATATATATGTGTGTGTGTGTGTGTGTGTGTGTGTGTGTGTGTGTGTGTGTGTGTGTGTGTGTGTGTGAGTGTGTGTGCAGGTATATATGTGTATGTATGTGTGTGTACGTGTGTGTGTGTGTGGGTATGTATATGTGCGTTTCTGGATTGGGAGGGGAAAGGGAAAGAAGGGAAAGTAGGGGAATCAAATAAATAGAAAACAACTCGGAACACTTCCGGCAACTATTGTTTCTATGATTTTATCGTAATCATGGATTGGTTACCCACATCACCTGTCTCGGCGACCAAGCAAGTAATGATTTCGTTCATACCTGGCTATTTTTTTATTGCTCATATAACCATGTTCGTTATCGTAACTATCCTCTCGAAACCTACACGTTGTGGTCCTTTCAGTTCAACGTGGAACAGAAGCAGAGGTGGGAGAGGGGGAGGAGGGGGAAGGAGGGGGGAAGAGGGGGAAGGAGGGGGAGGAGGAGGAGGGAGGACGAGTGGGATGAGGTGAGGAGGAGGAGGAGGAGGAGGAGGAGGAGGAGGAGGAGGAGGAGGAGGAGGAGGAGGAGGAGGGGGGAGGCTAGGAAGAGTAGGAGGGAGTGATTTAGTATCGGCACTCCTCTGGACCACTTCCTTCGAGTATTGGTCCCTACTCCCTGACTCCTTCACGCCCTGCTATTGCATGACACGCGGTACTCCTGTGAGCTCTTTGAGTCATAGCTCATTAATCAACTCCACTGGTGTCCTACACTTCTTTCGTAGCTGTGGTCACAATGACACTTGGGTCGAGACTCCGCAGTTAGGATGGCCATTTCATAACATCTGCTCCCGCAAAGCATGGGCTTCTCGACGATTAAAAGGTTTAGTTAGTGTGTGTGTGTGTGTGTGTGTGTGTGTGTGTGTGTGTGTGTGTGTGTGTGTGTGTGTGTGTGTGTGTGTGTGTGTGTGTGTGTGTGTGTGCGTGCGTGCGCGCACTTGCGGTAGCATGTGTGGATGTGATTGTTCATGTGTCCGTGCGCGGGAGTGTATGTGTGCGTGTGTGGATGTGTGCGCGTATGGAGATGTGTATGCATATATAGGTGTGTGTTCATATATGGATGTTTGTACATATGTGGATATGTGCGAGTGTGTGGATATGTGTACGTGTGTTTGTGTGTGCCTGTATTTAAATTATTATTATTATTATTATTAATTAATATTAATAATTAATATTGATAATTAATAATAATAATAATAATAATAATAATAAATAATTAATAATAATAATAATAATAATAATAATAATAATAATAATAATTAGATAAATAGAAATAGATAAATAAATCAACCTTCCTCTTCATGGACTCCTGGGATCGAAATTTTTCTCAAACCTTGGCATGAAGAGGAAACTAAGGCCAGTCGTCATTGCCTTGTGTGTTTGGATAACTGGGCCGATTAAGACTGAATTTAGCTTGTCACAGTAACACGGAGGGTTCGAATCCCGACGCGTGACTTGTACCAGGCTTGATCTCATCACCCCTAGAGGACTGCTAATTGTCCTATGTGTGTGACAAGAGAAGAAAAATGGTGGCTTCGGCCGCAGGCAAGAGCCGCCTGGTGCAGACTCCTAGGCGCGTGTGCGAAGGTCACCTTTCTGGAATTATTCTCCGTCCCATTTGCAGATTCATTTCCTCGTCATCTCGAAGACGCTCCAGGTCGCGAGGCACACCGCTTTGTCGTGGGCTGGCGATGGCGGAGCCTCCTCCTCTTCTTTCTCCTACGCCTCTTCTTCCTACTCCCCTTTTCCTTCTCCTCAACTTCTTTCTCCTGCCTCTCATCAGCCTCTTCCTCCGCATCTTCCTCCTCCTCATCATTATCATCTTCCTCCTCATTTTCTCCCTCATTTCCTCCCTCCTCTTTCCTCTTCCTTTTCCTTTTCCTCATCTTCCTCATCATCTACTTTCTCAACTTTTTCCTCCTCCCCTCATCTTTCTATTCCTCATCTTCCTCCTCCTTGTGCTCGTCCTCATCTTTCTTCTCCTCCTCTTTCACCTATTCCTCCACTTCCTCATCTTCCTCCTTTCTCCACCTCCTCATCTTCCTCTTACTCCACCTCCTTATCCTGTACCTCCTCTTGCTGCTCCTACTTTCATTCTCTCATTTTTACTTCAACGCAGAAAACTCCCAAAGAGCACAGGGACACACACACACACACACACACACACACACACACACACACACGAGTGCGCAGACACGCACACGTACACACCCAAGCCCATGTACATTTTTAGTTTTTAGACTTTTCAATTTCAGTTCAAGCGTCGCTTCTTCTCCCCTTTGACTTTAATCCCATTTTTCGTGATTATTGTAGTTTTGTAGTAAACAGGGTCATTCCTACCCTCAAATATATACACTGAATTTACATATACACACACAACATACACACCAAATGACAAGATATGCATGCGTGCGCACGCGCCTGACATACATACACATACACACATAGACACACACACACACACACACTCACACACGCATACACAGATTCATTCCACTATATTCCTAAATTTGTACAGCCTAAAGACTTGAGTTTTTCTGACAAACACTCGTATTTACTCTAAGCATACGAGCATTATTTGATTGTTTTTACAATGCAACTGGTTGTGCAAACGATAATGGGACAAACGAAATGGGGCAGCTGCACAAAGCTTTCCACCAAGAGCCAGGCCAGGCAAAAATACCAGTAGCTACGATATGCTCACTCAAGAGAACAAAGTAGTTTGTGTGAGCAAACACATAACAATTAGTTTCCATCAAATATACTCTCAACGAGATGTCTCAGCACTATTGTAAACTTATGTTTACTTAAAGCAAAGCATTCCATCCACGAGCATAAAAATACTACCAAATCAACAATAACGATAAAGAAATAAGAGATAAAGAAAAAATAATGGTAATAGCAATGACAATTGGAAGAAAATGCATAACAGAAAATGTTCAAACAAGGAAGTCTTCCCACCCGATATTGAATAATTAATATGCTAGAAATGGCACTTGACCTATCAAATATTAATTTCTATACCGGACAAACCGGAGATTTAATCATTTAACCATGCCACTGTCACTCAATTGTATGCTTATTATGTCAGCCTCCAGGTGATTTTATAAAAAAAAAAAAAAAAGGAAAATGGAATTTCCGGCAGACAGGAAAATTCCGGTGTATATGTCGACCTCTCGCCAGCACCTTCACATCCCAGGTAAGTAACATACCGAGTTCCGCTGGCCTACAAAGATCATTGGGGCCACCAGGGTAACGGATTAATGCAAGCAGTTAACCTCTGAACTGGTTTAATAACACTAGATTAGATAAGGTGAGCATTAGTGTCGCATATCTAATCGCCAAACTTTGGACTCGCGCGTCCCGCCCGCTTTGTGTCAACAAACTCAAGCAGAGAGCAAACGTTGCAAGGACACTCTTATATCGAGATGAATTATTAACCCCTTCCGTGCCGGGTGCTCCTTTCCCTCTTAACTTGCCTGCAGCCAGGAGATTTTATTCGTTTTAGTGTCATCTTTTGAAAGGAAAGAGGATCATACCTTGCCTGTTCCACTCACCCCTCTTCCGTTCCAGGAAGCACTTTTCCCCTTTATTTCGCTTACCACCAAACTGTTTCATTCATTTTCGTGCCGCGCCCTTGGTACCAAAGGAATTACTCAGAGGAGTAAGGTCACTTTCACTCGAGGCAATCGATGGCCCCGTGAGGTGAAGGGAACTAGATGACTCGTGCAGTTTCCAATGAAAGTCCCAATTAAAAGCTATGAAAGGCAACTAGCTGTCACTACGGGCGCGAACAATATATATATATATATATATATATATATATGATCACTGTTAACCCACTATCGGAGAAATAATAACGGAAAGTACAGAAAACTGTATATTTCGACTACTCTCTGTAATCCTCTTCAGCAGAAGAGGACTACAGAGAGTAGTCGAAATATACAGTTTCTCTGTACTTTCCGTTATTATTTCTCCGATAGTGGGTTAACAGTGATCTTTTACAAATGTGTTATAACATACTAGTTTCCAATATATATATATTATATATATAATATATATATATATATATATATATGACTGAGAAAAATATAAGTAATTAAACAGAGTTACGGTACATGATCAAATTATATAAAAACGCTTCTCCTGTCTCCCCCTCCTTTACCATTGTTGACTTAACTGACACATGGCAAGCCTTCAGCTTCTTCCACACCAGGTGCCACGCTTTCTTTCACCCTGCCTGCCGCCAGGCGATTCCATTCACCTCTATGACAACTTTACAGATTAACCCCTTTGCCCAGTGGTAGCATTCTTTTTGTTTTGGCTTCCGCCTGGTTATCTTATTCATCTCTAGGACTTCTCGCTGGGGAAACCTCGCCACGCAGTTCCTCTCCAGCTATAATGATCCATGATAATGAGGGAAAGTTCCATGACAACTTTCCAAAACCAAAACTAAACCTCCGCTGGGTTAGAAGGAACGGAATATATGTATGTATGTATGTATGTATGTATGTATGTATGTATGTATGTATGCATGTATGCGCGTATGCATGCATGTATGTTAGCGAGAACTAACACAAAGTAAATGTCAAATTCGAAACAAAGAGGAGGCAAATACTCACGAGGATTTTTTTTTCCTAATGCGGGAGTGCAACATATGCCCCGAAGAAGGGGATGGAGTAGGAGGAGGAGGAGATGGAGGAGAAGTAGGAAAAGGAACCTGTCAGGAGAAGATAACCAGCGGCGGTGGCAGTGATTGTTGCGCTACTAGGAGAGGGAGATGCAGGAGGGGCCGCTGTGCCTTGGAGACCTCCAGAAGGAAGAGAAGCAGCAGATGCTTCCGAAGACGCAGAAGAAAGCATCAACGGAGGAGGAAGAGGAGGAGGAGGAGGAAGAGGAGGAAGAGGAGGAGGAGGAGGAAGAGGAGGAAGAGGAGGAGGAGGAGGAAGAGGAGGAGGAGGAGGAGGAGGGGTGGAAAGGAAACCCAAGAAGGTTGGAGGGGATAGCATGAAGAATGGAAAAGTGAGGAGAAAGAAAAGAAAGACGAGAATGAAAAGAGGAAGAGGCTGAATAGGGAAAAGTTCAAATAAAGAGTGTCACGTACTAACGTATGATAAGATATTTCATGACTTCCATTGTCCCGCCCTTGCGTTAGTATTATAATCTTGTGTATATGTTATATACGAGTATATGTATAATAATGTTATAAGTAAATATGTGTATTGTATTCAGAAGATCTATCGTCATTTAATAATTGTGTATAGTTTACAATGTAACAAAGTGAATTTTGAGAGAAGGGAATTGTGAAACACAAACCCGGTTCTACTTTTCAAACGTCCTGGTGGATAACGCAAATGCCTTATACTCCAACGTCTGGACCATACCCAAGGCCAAGCTACATGACGCGCCACTGAAGTGCGCAGTTGTTGACGTCATCAGCAAAAATGATACGAGGAGATACACGACGCTCTAGGGAGGAAGAAAATACATCGTCGACTCTGACGGACATGCAACGCCCACTTGGCAGAAGGACGCTTTCAAGTGACTAAATATTTGTGGTCACCATTCCTTCAGCCGACTCACTGCCGACCTTCACAACGCCCCTACTAGTAGAACGCCTTCAAGTGATTAAAATCTTATAGTCACATCCCAGAAGTCGACCCATAGATGACCATGTTTGTAGCACCTGATAGACTGGAGTGATGGTATTTAATTGGTTATTTGGTAGTTGAATGTTTCATATAGTAATATTTAATAATTTTATATAATAGAATAAGGATATTTTGCTTATAGTAATATATAGTAATAAATTGTTGTCTGTTGATAATTCCTGTTTTATATCTTCCCTCCGACTTTAAAAAAGAAATAAAAAGCAAATATTTCCCGTTTGGTGCGTGGTAAAAAGTTACATGAGATTGGCGTATCGTACCATTGGGACGTGAAAAAGAGGAAGAATGAAAAGAAGAATAAGAAATAAGAATGCGAAGAAGAATTAGAAAGAGGCAAAAGAGAGAGAAAAGGGAGAGAAATAAGACGAAAGGAATGAATACAGAAAAGTTAAAGGAAAGACGAAGAAAAGAAAGGAATAAGAAAAAGAAAAGTAAGAGGAAGAATAAGAAGAATGGGAGCAAGAGGAAGAGGTGTAAGAAGAATGAGGAGGGCAAGTTAGGGGAGGGAAATGGAAAAAGAAGACAACATAAAAAAAGAAAGGACAGATCCATGGTACGACCATGTGGAGGAAACAATATAATAAAAAGTGAAGGACATTGGCCTGAATGATCATCTACAGTATAAAACCAAACAGTAAGGAACAATGAGGCCGCTAGAACACATACAGCATCTTACATAAGAACATAAGAGTGAAGGAGACTACAAAAGACCATAAGGCCTTCACTGTGCAGTTCTATATTGCTTACTATGGACTAATGTTCCTTCGAAAGGAGGTTTATGAATTCATTATAGGTAGTCATGTTTGCTATATTGTTATTTCGAGTTCAAAAACATTCTTCAGTAGCTTTGGGTATATTCTTTCTGGGCAGGATAAGAACTGTTCCCGTGAAGTGTGTAATGATATAACATTTAAGAGGTTAGTTTTCCTTACTTGCTCTTCAGTGTGGGAGGTTACCGGTTACCTGGGAGAGGTTAACTGGTAACTTAGGTAGTGATGAAATGTCACGTGCTAGAGAGAGCCTCCGGCTTCGTGTTGTGACGAAATGTCGTGTGCTTGTGGTTGTGGCGTTTTGTCTTGTATTTGGATTTGTGGTGTTATGTCTCGTGCTTGGGTGTATGGCGGTTTGTCTCATGCTTGGGAGGGCCCTAAGGTCATCTGTTTGTATGTTTGGATTTGGGCTCAACTCTTTAATGTATAACCCTTCTAAGATTGGGAAGCATCTATCATCTGTACACATTTCTAAAGTCTCAACGTTTTCTTCTAGGATGTTTCTCGTTAGTGCTATGCCATGGACTTCTCTTAAGTAGTTTTTAAGGGCTCCTGATGTCAGGCGTTATGAAAGGCGACGGGATAACATTGTCGTCATGCCAACATAAGTGAAGGGGAAAACCAAACTACGCACAATGTTATTATAAGACGAACAACACTATGTGCATGCAAGATATGGACACTTACAAAAGAGAGAATGCAAAAAATTAGAAGTGGTTGAGAACAGAATACTCTGTAAAATCCTTGGAGCAGTGTACGATGAAGAGGAATAGCACTGAAGGAGAAGACATAATATCGAACTACGACAGTTGTCACGCCAGAGTAAAATACAAGATGTAGTCAAGGAGACTACTGTGGGAAGGAAATTGTGCCATAGTGGAAGAGAGCAGAGTTCACATGAAAACCATGAAGGGAAGAGTTGATGGGGCCAGACCGCTTCGGGATTTTGAACAGGATACTCTTGGGTTGGGGGGATTTTGTCTTACGTTATTTAAGTGGTGTATTTCTCGTCCTTTGTCAATACAGTAATACCAGACAACATATTATATATATATATATATATATATGTGTATATATATATATATGTATATATATATATATGTGTATATATGTATATATATATATATATATATAAATATATATATATATATAGAATTCGCCTCAAAATGTTCTAGCTGCCACTAACAAATGTTATGGTCTCTTTTATTAATCTCTAAAACCATATACCTAAAAAATATGGGACAAAAAATTCCAAATTCTGAATACGGTACTAATTCTAATATTTTGGCATATTTTTAAAATAATTTTTCTTTTTGAGGTGAGATGACCTGTTCAAGCTTCGACCTGGGGCACTTAAAGGAATGTATAAAATAGTAGTTGTGTACACAACAAAAGTTCTGCAGCCTGCTTTACCCAAAGTCTACATTTTTTTCAGTGTTGCTGAAAACATTCTTGAGTGCCGTGATCACAGGTATCTTGGTCTCGCATTCGCTTAGTTGTGCGCTCGAATCCCGCACTCCTCTCCGCTCCCCAGCATTGACTGCTATATACCTGCCCCAGCAGTCTCCAAGGCGCATAATATGGCAAAGGTGACGGCTACGGCCGCAGGTACTCAGTGACTCCTGGACTAAGCTTCTCACTTTCATCATTGCGTCGTGTTTCCTCTTCAGGCGAGGCCACGCGACTCTAGCCGTAAGCCCCAACTCCCAGTACGTGGACAAACTTTGTATGACTCTGGTTCTATTAACAACTTTGGTCCGATCAAATACACAGGGAGACGAATTACGGCTGAACCATTTTGTAAAATGATGGATATCAACTTTCAATTGTGAAAGTGCACAAACAGGAGGAAGGAAGAGTGAGGGTAGGAGAGGAGGAAGGGCATGGAAGGAAGGGACGGGAAGAGAAGAGGGAGGGCGGGGAAGGTAGGTAGGTAGGAGGAGATAGGTGTGATACAAAATTTGACAATCACACATGGAGGCCTTCAATGTATATCAAAACAAGAACCAAGGTACAAGAAGCAAGTTACAAGTTCCAAGAATCAGTCTTTGATCCCTGGGGTCCCAATTTCTCTAAAACGGTCTCCATCAAATAATCTTTCAATATGCAAGGTCTCACCTAATTCCAGAGTTAGGTTCTTCAAGTGTGTCCTCCTGATATAGGGCTGCTGATAAGAAATTGGGAGACATGAGCCCTCTGAAATATAGAAAAGACGAAGGGAGAAGGAAAAAAAAAAAGAAGTTTTAATTTATTATTAATATGATTTTTTTTTTTTATTTTTTTTTTTTTTTTTTTTTTTTTTTTTTTTTTTTTTTTTTTTTTTTTTTTTTTTTTTTTTTTTGCATCCGACCTAGATATGGATCAAAAGGTCTCCTGTCGGCATGCTTTGCCTTTGTAAGAAAGGAGAAAACAGGAATGAAGAGAGGAAGAGACAGAGTAGGAAGTAGGGGGAAGAAGAGACGGAAGAGGAGGAAGAAACAGAAGAGGGGGAAGAGGAGAGGGAAGAGGAGAGGGAAGAGGAGGGAGAAGAGGGGAGTGAAGAGGTGGAAAAGTGAAACAAAGGTGGAAGAGTTAGAAGAAGAGGAAGAGTAGGAAAAGGTAGAGTTAGAAGAGGAGGATTAGGAAGAGGAGGAAGAGTTGGTAGAGGATGAAGAGTAGGAAGAGGAAGAAGAGGAAGAAAAGCAACAAGATGTAGAAGAGAAGAATGATTAAAAATATGAAAACACTACGTATAATTGGAGAACGTTTGAAGTTATTGTCAACGGCAACAAAATAGCTCGTCAGAAGTCTATGGTCAACATGAGCGATATTTCAAACAATGACAATAATTTAGAGAACCATTCGTATGATATTTAGAAAAATATATAGATAAAAATATGACAGTATGAATAGCAGTAATACCAACATTAATAATAACAATAAGAACGATAACAGTTGTACATATAAATATATATAATACATTATTATTACATTAAATGGTCAACCCTTTTCGCTCCTCTTGAATTCAACCATGCATATGTAATAAATTGCCTGTTGCCGACAAGTCTATCGAAAAAAGAATAATGTATTTGATAAAGCTGTAACAAGGGAAACGTCTTACTAGTATCGGCTCCCGCCTCACATTTGGTGTATATTTCGACAAATCTTATACATTATAAGCCTTCCTATACTCAAGCGCCCGATGTGTTGTCATACGTACATAGTCACCTTCATCCCTTCTGTAACAAGGGCCGCCTCTTTGCATCTCCTGTAATCTAT
>NC_134778.1:85731913-85739413 GCF_046742065.1 Oratosquilla oratoria
TCAAGAATCATTTAGATAAGTACCTAAGCAAAATGCTATAATGACTCATCTATTTTATTTTTTTGTTTTTTAATCATTTGTCTGCTTATTATTATTTGCTTGATTCTCATTTATCATTAGTTATATGTCAATTTACTATTATTCACTATTTACCTGTTTGTTTATTATTTAACCATATATATGCATTTACTTTATTTATTATTATTTACATTATATTTTTATTTGTTCGTCTATTTATTTATTTATTTATTTATGTATTTAGCATTATTATGTCTTTTTCGCATCCGACCTAGATATGGACCAAAAGATCTCCTGTCGGCATGCTCCGCCATTGTAATCCTTTGTTTGTGTTCGTGTGTGTGTGTGTGTGTGTGTGTGTGTGTGTGTGTGTGTGTGTGTGTGTGTGTGTGTGTGTGTGTGTGTGTGTGTGTGTGTGTGTGTGTGTGTGTGTGTGTGTATTTGTGCGTGTGTGCGTATGTGTGTGTGGGGGGGGGGCTGGCCATGTGTGTGGGAGGGAGGGGGGATGGGCATGGAAATAGAGTTAGAAGCAAGGTATGCCAATGATAAAAGAAAGTGTCCCAAGACAGTAGTAGCCAAATCTTCGTGTGTTGAAAGAGGTATTCAAAGGTGAAGACAATCTGTTGCGCACGATTAAATCGAAAACAGAATGAAATGACTTTGTTAGACAAATGACTAAGTTATCCTTGAAGGACTCTGCCAACAATCTAAAGTGTGATGTGTAGATCACGTTTGAGCATTCCACTATTTTCCTTTATCCACGCCCAAAGATTGTTCGAAGATTGTTGTCAAGATACAATATTTAGGGGGCCAATATTTCGTTGTCTATCTATATATCAAGGGTTTTTTCACCCTTATAAGTGAAGTATCTAAGCCAAAAGGCTTCCACATATTCCACTCCCATCCAACACCTTTGCCTCCCTCTCATCCTAGTTCTTTGAGGGTGAAGAGTCGTCCCTGATTGCCGCCCACTGTCCTAGTTCAGAATCAGTACATCCACGGCAAAGCCACTTCTCTTAATCGGCGATAACCACCCCCCCCCCCATCTCCTTCATAGAGTGACCTTGAATAAGAAAAATTCATCCTTCTTATTGGTGTTTTCTTTGGTTCCCAATTTACGTTCTCTCTTATTTGTTTCACAGGGGTGGTAAAGAAGTGATATGACGAGTGTAGCAGAAACGAGGGTTAGAATAAACTAAAAATGATCACCATTCTCTCTCAAGTTGATATAATTCTCCAGTCCTGGAGGTACAATGCGTGCCTCTGGTCGGTGGAGGTAACACTGAGGTACCTCACAAATCTCATGCGTTCAGCAACCCACACAGGCCTACATACCGTGCCCCAACACCAGAACGCGTTAAGGATCTTGTTTTCTCAACTGTACCTGTGAGGCTTAAAATGCTAAAGACTTGGTTAAGTACTTCGAGCCTGAGTGCTCCCTTTGCCTCCAGTCTGCTCATGTCTTCGCCATCCGGGCGAGAAATAACTGCCCCCAAGGGCTTCCCTCGTAAACACTGGATGATGATGATGATACAAGTGATAGTGGCGGTGGTTCTGGTGGTGGTAATGGTGGTGGTAGTGATGGTGGTGGTGCTGGTAGTGGTGGTGTAGGCGGTGTTGGCTGTGGTGGTGGTTGCTAATATTTTTCTTTTACTGCCGTTGTTACTGCCCTTGTTGTTCCCAATTCAGTCGTCGTCGTCGTCATCGTCTTCGTCATCGTCTTCAACGTCGTCATCGTCTTCAACGTCGTCGTCGTCTTTGTCGTCGTCGGTCGTCATCGTCCGCGGTGTCAATAAGGTATACTGGTGATAAAAATTGTTGCCTCTCGCACTTCAACGACTGAGAATTTTTTTTTTATTTCAGTTGCCAAGAACTGTCCTCGGGACATCTGTGGCATCGGACGGCGAGGACGACGACGAAGACGACATTGGTGATGGTGATGATGATGATGATGATTATAATGAGAAGGAGGAGGAGGTAGAGGAGAAAGAATAAGAGAAAGAACAGCAGAAGGAAGAGGAAGGAGGAAGAAGGAAGGAGGAGGAGAAGGAAGGAGGAGGAGAAGGAAAGAGGAGGATGAAGAGTGGCAAGAGGAGGAAGAAGGGAGGTATGAGGATGAGGAGAGGAAAGAGGAGGAGGAGGAGGAGGAGGAGGAGAAACAAAGAAAAAGAGCAAGAGTGGGAGGAGGAAGAGAGGGATGAGGAGAAGAGGGAAAAGGAGGAGGAAGGAAGAGAACTCCTTTGGTACTTCGTGGTTTTTTTCTTTAGCGTGGTCGTCCCCAGGTTTTGTCCTGTTCCTCTCGGTGTCAAAGGGGTTTTAGCTTATCCCAAGTAACCTCTTCCGTATCACTTTTCTTTTTGTTACGTCTGTCGCCAAGCGTCTCTGTGACACATTCCCACTTGTGAAGAAGAGTGTCGCGCGAAACGAACTAAGGCTCCTCTCACACGTATCGACTTTTCGCCGTGTACCGCCCACGACACGACGTCGTGCTCTCAAATAACTATGGCTGTCTACAGACGTTTTTACACATAGTTCGTGGTCGTGACGTGTAAAACCATCCATAGACACCCATGGTTATTTGAGAGCACGATGTCGTGCTATCGCGGACGGCGCACGGCGAAAAGTCGATACGTGTGAAATGAGCCAAACTGTGCGAGATCCATAGGAAGTAAAACTTAATTCATTCCTGTCTTTTCATATCACCAAAAGGCTGCATATACACTGACAGCCACGAAAAACAGTCCAACTTCTCAACACTTTTCCCCAAATCTCGGAAAAGAAAATAACCCAAACTTCTTCGAGTGTAATTTGATTTCTTTCAGAGTTGATAATCACAGAATATGAAACGAGACGTCGACTAATGAACACCAATAAAATAATTCTGCACCTCCTTACACCAACGGTGGTTACCTGCTTGTAGTGGTCTTGAGAGATTGATATCGGAGAGATTCATCTCCTCCCTCCATCGGTCGTCCCACTGGCACTCTAGGTAACCCCTAGTCCTCCCCTTCCTCCTCCTCTTCCTCTTCCTCCTCCTCGTTGTACTTCTCGACTTCCTCTTCCTCCCTGTCATCTTCGTCGTTTTTGTGATCATTGGCGTAATCCTCGTCGTCATCATTCTTGTCGTCTTCGTCGTCATTTTTATCGTTATCCTCGTCGACAACCTCGTCCTCCTCGCCCCTCCTCCTCCAACCAGTCAGTGACATACAAACAGTCCCACACTAATACAACAGACAACATCCCAATGTTTCTTTCAGGAGAAATTTACAGAGAGGCCCAAGGACTACTTGCCAATGTCGATGTGTGAGGTTTCAGTTAGCGAAACTAGAGGAAACAAGTGTTATGTGTTATTCGCAAATCCAAAACGTCCCCGCCGATAATTCCTGAACATCTCCATCCCTCGATGTCTAAGCCTTCGATGCCTGGAGGTCCCGTTCCAGCTGAATAAAAATCTCCCATCACCAGCCAGAACAAACCCTTTAAAGAGAACCCTAGGATCTACCAGCTTATGCGAAACTTCTTTAAAGCTTTAAAGTTTTCCAGTGATGACAGCACTGCCTCTCTGAAATCTAAATCCCATTTCGAAATACTTCACCAGGGTCTTCTAAAGAGACAGAGGTCAAGTAGAGGAGATAGAGGGGACAGAGAAGGTATAGGAGGAGGTAGGAGAGCTAGAAGAGGTAGAGGAGGAGGAGAAGGAGAAGACAGAGGAGGAAGACGTCGAGGTACAAGAGGAGGAGAAGGCAAAGGAGGTTGCGGAGGAAGTAGAGAGGTAGAGGAGGAGGAGGAGGAGGAAGTAGGGGAATTAGGGAAAGTAGAGGAAGTAGAGGGGATAGAGGAGGAAGTAGAGGTGAAGGAGACGAAGAAGAAGGAAAAGGAGAGATGGTAAGGATAGGGAGGTGAAGGTGGAGGAGGACTTTTAAGGAAGCGAGAGGAAATAGAAGTAGCAGGAAGTGACAAACAAGAAGAGGTCGGAGGGCGAATCTCTTGTAGTCGAGGGACTACGTTTCTTCCACACAACTCTCGACGTCACAAAATGGAGGAAGAAAAATATCCGGGACAATAACCAATTCATGATTTCGTTCAATTTGTCTTTAGGTGGAGAACTGTCTGCAAGTGCTCTTCAATTTCAAGAGGTTCTTCCCAGCTTCTCCATAGATATTTGATTCAACCTTAGTTCCTTCAATCTCTCCATATTCAGTGATTCCTGTTCCTTCCATTTCCGTTCATTTCCTTAAAATTCTCCTCTGTCTCCTTCCCAAGTCCGCATAATCCTCTTCCGTCGCCTCCACCTCTCCATCACCTTTGCCTCTCCACCTACTCCACTTCTTCCGCTCCTCCTCCTCCTCCTCCTCTTCGTACTCCATCAGTTCCAAAGCCAGAAGCCAACCACCTCTTGTCCTGAATTTCTCTGCGTCCACCCTTATAGGATCGTTAAGTCAAGGAGGACCTTTCGTGCTGAGGGGGGAACCATCGCCTCGAGCGGGCAATTATCACCGACATCAACATCAACACGAGACATGATCACGATTACCATTATCGGCGCGAGATTGTCCATAAGGATGAAAATAGTTGGTAAACTTCCGTCCATAACATAAGCATCAGCATCATTATCATTAATGAGGACCACACACCTGGTGACATACGCCGTAGGGGGTATACGCCGGAGGGGATACGCCCAGGGATTGGGGGCACACGCCAGGGTGGCATACGCCGGAGGGCCATGCCCCAGGGAGACATACGTCGGGGAGGTATACGCCAGGGGGCATACTCCGGGTGGCATGCGCCGGGGGGCATGGCCTTATGAAAGTGGGATCAATAGGAAAAGTGCTTCATGCTCATATATCTGTAGTTGATGTTCACGAATCATGTTGGTAATATGCCTTGACCAAGCCTCATGGCGCAGTCGCTAGTATGATACAATGTCTCATAACACTGGTCAACAAAGAATTTGTACCAAGGAAAATAACAGCTGTATCTTGTATGTTTTTGCTTGCAGAATCCAAAAATGTCCTATTTTTTTCCATCACTCCCAGTTTTTGTGTTCCACGGTATGTTACGTTACGTGTGTTACGTGGGATAAATTTCAATCAAGCGTTATTAACCTTGAGGATGGTAACACTTCGTGAGGTTGTTATATGTTTGGCAATACTGTGTTTGAAGTGTTGATGTGAGGTTGTGTAGCGCGCAACACTGGTCAACAATGAATTTGTACCAAGGAAAATAACAGCTGTATCTTGTATGTTTTTGCATACAGAATCCAAAAATCCACGGTATGTTACGTTACGTGTGTTACGTGGGATAAATTTTAATCAAGCGGTTATTAACCTTGAGGATGGTAACACTTCGTGAGGTTGTTATATGTTTGGCAATACTGTGTTTGAAGTGTTGGTGTGAGGTTGTGTAGTGTGCAACACTGGTCAACAAAGAATTTGTACCAAGGAAAATAACAGCTGTATCTTGTATGTTTTTGCTTGCAGAATCCAAAAATAATGTCCTATTTTTTTTCCCATCACTCCCAGTTTTTGTGTTCCACGGTATGTTACGTTACGTGTGTTACGTGGGATAAATTTCAATCAAGCGGGTATTAACATTGAGGATGGTAACACTTCGTGAGGTTGTTATATGTATGGCATTACTGTGTTTGAAGTGTTGGTGTGAGGTTGTGAAGTGCGCACTTGTGTGGCACAGAATTTGTGATATTGTACAGTATCTGCTATTCACCTTCACAATGCCAAGAAATTGTATAAACCACAAAGACATTTTTTGCTTTATTTACTGTGTATTGACATACAATTCACAAAGACGATGTTTCACGCCATTGATTAAAAAGTGTTATGAATATTATTTTGGCTGAAAAGTGGGTGACCAGGATAAAAGCTGGGCCCCTCATGTGTGTTACGTAACTTGTGTCAGGCTTCTCACTGCATGGGCGAAAGGTTCACGCCATATGCCTTTTGCCATCCCAATGGTTTGGAGAGAACCAAAAGATCATACTTCAGATTGCTACTTCTGCATTATATATATATGAATGGTATGACATCAACATTCAAGCATATTGTAAAATATCCTAATTCATCATCTGCCATAAGATCAGTATCTCACAGTCAAGACTTTCCTGTACCTGATCCTCCAAAACAAATGGAACTAAGTGGTGACGAGTCAAGTGAGAAAGTTATGGAAAAAGAGACAGAAGACATGCACTTTCAGCCAATCTGTTCTTCAAGTGAACCACATATACTAAATCAGGGGAATCTGAATGATCTTGTGCGGGATTTAAACTTGTCAAAAAAGCAATCTAAACTCCTTGCTTCCAGGTTAAAGGGCTAGAATCTTCTCCAGAAGACATTGTGCTTTTGAACAGTTTTTCTCACTTGAGGATGGTGTGGCTTTTTGCAATGATGTATATTTTGTTATGGAGGAACTTAACCATAAATATGACAGGAATGAGTGGCGCTTGTTTATTGACTCTTCAAAAGTGAGCGTGAAAGCAGTTTTGCTCCACAATGGAAACAAGTTTCGTCCTGTTCCTTTAGTCCATGCAGCTAACATGAAGGAAACATATGAAAGTATGAAGCTTCTATTGCAAAAAATTCAGTATGAAGAACATAAATGGAATATATGTGGTGACTTAAAGGTTGTGGCACTTTTACTTAGAATGCAGCTGGGCTACACAAAGTTTTGTTGCTTTCTCTGTGAGTGGGACAGTTGGGATAAGAAAAATAATTATGAAAAAAATGTGTGGTCGAAACGATCTCTGATCCCAGGAGAGAAGGTTGTCGATCCTTCTCTTGTTGATTCATAGAAGATTTATCTGCCTCCTTTGAATAGTAAGCTAGGGTTGATGAATTTTTTTGTTAAAGGTAGGGATAGAACTGGCACGGGATTCACATATTTGAAAAACAAGTTTCCTAGAGTAAGTGACGCAAAAATCAAAGGTGTATTGGTTGGACCACAGATTAGGAAGCTGATGAGAGACCAGAATATTGATGATGAACTAAGTGATCTTGCAAAAATTGCATGGCTGTCATTTAAGAAAGTTTGTGCAGAATTTTTGGGAATCACAAAACAACTAATCATTCTGAAATCGTAAAAAAGCTACCGATATCCTACAAGGCCTTGGGATGCCTAAAATCCACTTTCTAGACTTTTACTTGGACTTTTCCCTTGCAAATCTTGGTGCCGTCAGTGACGAGCATGGTGAGAGACTTCACCAGGACATTCTGAACATGGAAACTCAATATCAAGGAAAGTGGAGCTCTTCAATGTTGATTAATTACTGTTGGACACTAAAAAGGGATCTCCCAGAAGCAAAATACACTTGGAAATTATATATCTTTACATTTTAAAGGTAAGATTCATTGAAATATCAGAAGTGTTTATTAGTTATAATTGTTTAAAATTTAATGTGCTATCACAAAAAAAAACAATGCCTGGTAGAAAAATTCTAAAAACATTTAAAATCAGCAGAAAAATCTATCA
>NC_134778.1:85744413-85746913 GCF_046742065.1 Oratosquilla oratoria
TGTAGCTTTAGAAGAAAAATTGTTGAATCAGCCTTAATCGAAGAATGTCCGAACTTGAACATCACCAAAGGTCAGTGGTCCCCGGACATAATCTCACGGCTAGCTGTGAGCCGCTTGGTTAAGAATTATCACCCTCCTGATCCCGCTTCCATGTTCCTTTGTAAAAGATGTGCTTTTCATTTAACCACCTGTTTCGGTTAGCTTGTAAGTACGCCTTATTTCAAGTCTTCTTGAATTACAGATCGAATGAAATAAGATTTTCCATGTTCCGTGTGTATTATTTTTATCGTTCTTTTTAGTTAGATAGGATATTAATCATATTATAAATTATACCTTATGTTAATGATGTCTGCATGTGTAGTATGCTATTCCACTCGCCCTGCCTGTAATAAAATAAATGATAATAGTATTGCGAGTTGCAAACTGCGGCCACCACGGTGACCACAGTCATGAAGTACGCTACCTTTCTCTCTCCCTCTCTCTCTGGTTCTGAACCCGTTTAGAGCGGACGCATTTTTTCCGCTCCTCTGTAATCCTTAGGTTAAGTATGTTAGGTGGACCCTAGTGGTAACAAGTGGTCCTGGTAGGCATATTATAAGTGTGTGTTATAGT
This sequence comes from Oratosquilla oratoria, assembly GCF_046742065.1. NCBI lineage: Eukaryota > Metazoa > Arthropoda > Malacostraca > Stomatopoda > Squillidae > Oratosquilla > Oratosquilla oratoria. The sequence goes on from NC_134778.1 coordinate 85,745,026, forward strand.
ATTAAGTGAATATGAAAATACGTTAGTGACAAATAGTTTTGCTATACCTTGACGCCCCTCAGAGTTATCCACCGGTCACCTAAACTTATGAAATACGAGTTTAAATGTACTGCATTGAGATTTATAGTTGATATGCAGTATATTGTTACCCTGCCATTTAGTCTCAATCTTGTGTCAATGATTGAAGGTAGGATTGCTTCTCCAAATAAGATCGGGCTTTAATGGGAGAGGTAATAATATACATGTATATATATATATATATATATATATATATATATATATATATATATATATATACACACACATATATTTTCTGTTAACAACAGAATTGTTAATCAACTTTTTGCGTGAACTCTCAAGCTTGGGATAAGTAGATTTCTGGTAGAGGGAGAGGGAGCAAATCCAATTTCTAAAACCCATAGGAATCACAAAAGGTATACTGAACACAAAAATACAGAAAACAAAATACAAGAAATTAATACAAAAAATACAGCACACAAAAACAAAATACAAGCAGAACAAATTGAATATCAAGACGTTAGTGAATAGAGCTTTTACGTCATAGCTAGCCATCTTCTTTTTGTTTAAATCTAAGTGCTTCAATCTGTTGATTAAATCAGTGGAATTGTGTAGATGTGCGCTGCTGATTGTGCCTATTGCTGCAGATAACGGTTTCTCTAGATGTTTTGCAAGTCGATGAGGTCTACTTCCTATTCCTGTGGTGCACTTCCTATTCCTGAGGTAATAGGAAGTGCACCTGGAGAAGAAAAAACACAGTTACAGAAGAACAGAGGAAAGAAAAAGATTTTTTTTAGTGGTTCCTTACTCTACAAGAGGTGAATTAGTTTCCAAGTTTTTCGCAAGAATTGGGATAGAAATCGTACACTCCTCAGGACAGGAAACAAGTGATATTTTGTCCGATAACCAGCACACGGGAGAGAAAAATGAAAAGAGCGTGGTTTACAAGATTCCATGTAGTGGATGTGATGCAGCTTATTTTGGAGAAATTTCACAGGGAATTACAAAAAGATTATACGAACACAAGAACGACATGCAACACCACAGAACATCTAATTCGTTAGTAATACACGCTACACAACACGGCCATATGCCTAATTGGAACAGCACCAAAATCTTACACACCGGTATGAAAAAGACAAAAACTATCGAAGCTGCATATATCAACACTTAGTTCAACCAATCAGAGAAGGATTTGTAAATTTAGCACACGTAACAGCAAGATTGATCATCAAGGGGGCACATAGAGCGAACTCTATCCCAAGGTGACCTGTGAGATGACCCGCTTAGTATATAAATAATTTATTTCAATTTGCCTGTACCATTATCTCTCTGAAGAAGACTATCGAAACGATAGAAAATAAAGTACTTCTGCTTCTTCCTAGACTTTACCTAAACCAATCTTTCCATACATATTATATATATATACGTACACACACACATTATGTATTATATATATATATAATATATATATATATATATATATGTATTATTATATATATATATATATATATATATCAATTATATTTTTTTTTTGGGGGGGAGGGTTATGGGGGTCTGGCACCCAGACTTTGACGGCTTCCCAGAAACCCTTTGACTCTTTCTCATCATCGCCGATTCATCCCGCTTCTCTTTTCTCTTTTTCTCACACCCCACCTTTGAAAAAAGAATTCGATTCTCTCTCTTTCTCTCTTTTCAACTTCAAAAATCATAAATCTTCAATATTCATAATGAAATGTTCCAAAATATAGAAAACACCGGATATCGGAAGTATTTTCTAATGTTTTCGAAATGCGTGTTCGCTGCGTTTTTTTTTTTTTTTTTTGTTATTCTGAATCGAGAGAACTATCTGTATATCAGATACTCAAGC
>NC_134778.1:85751913-85766913 GCF_046742065.1 Oratosquilla oratoria
TTCCGGCCTTAAATTTACGTTCGAAGAATCGAACGGACGTTTGCCCTTCCTCGTTGTCTTAGTAACCAGTCATAACAACAAGTACACCACATCAGTATACGTAAAACCTAGCAACAAAAACCTCTGTCTTAATGGTAAAAATGAATGCCCTCAACGATATTTAAACTCCACTATCAACGCATACATACGACGCGCCATATCACACTGCTCTACATGGAAAGATACACACACTGAACTGGAAAGACTTACCCAAGTCCTTATTAACAATGGGTATAGTAACAAGTTAATTAACGAAGCAACACAACGAGCCATCAACAACTGGTATTCCAACAAACCCACCACACAAAAACAAGAAAACATCAATATATATATCACAGAAATTACATGTCATCAGAATACAAGACAGATGAAAAAGTCATTAAGGACATAATTACAAAACACGTCAAGCCCACTGACCCAGAAGACAAAATATCACTGACTATATACTACAAGACCCGAAAGACGTCGCAACTTTTACTGAGAAACCGCCCTCCCAAATCGACACCGTCTTTACAAGAAAACCACGTCATTTACCAACATAACTGTACCATTGAGAACTGTGGGTCTCAAACATACATTGGAATGACGAGGACTAAACTTACAAGACGTTTGACCTGCCACCTACAACAAGGATCCATAAAGAATCACTATAACACCAAACATAATACTTCCCTCACCCGTCAAAACTTAGAAGAAGGAACAGTAATAATAGACAGAGAAAGAGACTCCCGCAGATTAGCATTTATTGAAGCAATTTACATAGCAGAATTAAAACCAACCATGAACATACACAGTATAGACCTCCAGATTCTCCCATCCCACAAGCGCACCTGACCTCACCTCTCCTAGTGATTCCTGATGACTACGAAGCAGCCAATCAGGATGATCGCTTCACACGACACCATCCAAACAATCAGAAATAAAATAGTATATAAACATCACACACACACACACACACCCAAACAATTAGCCTGAAGATGGTCTCCAGAGAAGACCGAAACGTTGCAACCTCATACGGACAGCTACTCAGCAAACTATCAGTCCAACACCGTAAATTAGCAAGAGAAATTGAAGTTCTTAACAAAAAGATAAACAATGCAGAAACAGCAATATTATTTAATCTCGTCTGTCAACAAGAGAACATACATATATGTATATATATATATATATATATATATATATGTATACATATATATATATACATACATATATACATACATACATATATATATACATATATATACATACATACATACATATATATACATACATATATACATATATATATACATACATATATATATACATACATATATATATTATATATACATACATATAATATATATATATATATATATATATACATATATATACATAATATACATATATACATACATATATATACATACATATATATATACATACATACATACATGCATACACAAATACATATATACACATATACAGAAGTACACACGTACATACATAGATACATATGTACACACCGATACATACATATATACATACATATATACATACACATACATACATACATACATACATATATACATACATGTATACATACATATATACATACATACATATATACGTACACACAAATATACATACATATATGCATACATACATATATGCATACATACATATACATATACATATATACAGATACTGTATATTATATATATATATATATATATACATATATACATATATATATATATATATATATATATATATATATATATATATTGAAACCCAATTTTCACGTCCTATTACGTTTAGGCTATATTTTCTTAAAATGAAGATTAAAAACTACACATTTCGGATTTCATTATTACAGTCACTGATAAAAACGACAAATACACACACACTCAAGAGCTCACAACTACACGCACACAATTAAAATTCAGTTCACATTTAATGATTACGCGACTGCATCACAAGTCCTCTCATTCATCTCCATGGTAAATATGACCCATTGCTAAACATCTCTGCCTAATTGGAGATAGATTTTCTAAAAATGCCTCCTGACTCAAAATGGCTAATTGTGACCTTGCTTAAATATTTTCAAGTCTGAAGGTACTTCATGAATTCTACTTTTCCTGTCCCACTTATCCTTTCTCTTTTTCCTCTTCCTCCTATTCTTCTCCCCATCCCCTTCGTCTTTCTCTTATTCTTTCTCTTCCTTCTGCCCATCTTCCTTTTATCCTTTTTTTTTCTTCTCATCCCTTTCCTCTTCCTCCTGTCTCTCGTTCTCGTAATATTACTCATCTTCGTTCTCTTATCCCTCTTCCTCTCCCTCCCCCTTCTCCTCCTCCTACTTCTCCTTCTACTCGCCCTATTCTTTTTCCTGCTACTCTTCTTACCCGTTTTCTTTCCTCTCATCTTACTCCTTTTCCTTCCAGTCTTCATTTTCCTTTCCTTTTATTCTTCCCAGTCCTCTCCCTCTACTCTTTCTAATCCCTCTACTCTTCCTAATCCTTTTCCTCCTACTCTCCTTACTCTTTTTCCTTCTACTCTTCTTACTCGTTTTCTTTCCTCTCATTTTACTAATTTTTCATTCCAGTCTTCTTTTTCCTTTCCTTCTATTCTTCCCAGTACTCTTCCTAATCCCTCTACTCTTCCTAATCCTTCTCCTCCTACTCTCCTTACTCTTTTTCCTTCTACTCTTCTTACTCGTTTTCTTTCCTCTCATTTTACTGATTTTTCCTTCCAGTCTTCTTACTCCTTTCTTGTTACTCTTCCTGTTCCTTTTCGTCCTACTCTTCCTACTCCTACTTTCCGTACTCCTCTTTCTACTTTCTTTTGCTCTTCCTATTTTCTCTCCTTCTAATCTTCCTTCTCCTTTTCCTTCTATTCTTCCTAGTCCTTTTCCTTTTACTCTTCCGACTCTTATTCTTTCTCTCCTCCTCCTCCACTTCTTCCTGCAGTACTTCTTCAGCCTTTTCTTCCCCTATCCTCAGCTCCTCATTTTTTCTACTCTGTAGCGAGACCTGTTACACCTCCAGGCCAGCACTGGAAGCAACATGCAATTTTCATACTCAAAAAAGGAGAAGAAAAAAAATCATCTTCCACGAGGTCCCCAATTAGAACTCGGGCGGCGACATCCAAACGGCAGAACGCACACTTGGAGCCCACGGCATTCAAATTACGTCTCGACTCTGAAGCCCACTGATTGAGGCCAATGACACGGCAAAGCCAACTGCGGGAGCACCTCGGAGCCTCGTGTACAGGGAGCAATGGTACCCTGGTGGTGGAGAGCAACGGCATACTGTAGATGGTTCCGCATACATTAACCCATTCAACTCCGATGACAAGATGTCTTGTCATTTGGTCAAATAAAACAAAAAATCATAAAACACCAAAATGTTTGATCAAACACCAGAAAAATATGACGTCAATCCTCGCTTCGCTGCGAGCGAAGCGAGGATTGACGTCGTATTTTTCTGGTGTTTGATCAAACATTTTGGTGTTTTATGATTTTTTGTTTTATTTGACCAAATGACAAGACATCTTGTCATCGGAGTTGAATGGGTTAACGCGTTTGTAACTAGTGGATACAGTCTTTAATTCGTGAGCAGGAGGTCTGAGTTCGATTCCCGGGGCCCGCTGCCGGCTTGCCGCGTTGGTTCTCGACAGCCCTCGCCAGGAGGGAAGGCGACCCAAAGTTGACCTTAGAAAAATAAATAAATAAGAATAAAAAATAAAAATAAAAATAAATGAAATAAAATAAATAAATGAAATAAGATTAAAAAAGGGGGGTTTTGCCCTACCAGGGGTTTCTCACTTCCCACTGTGTGTTAGTGGGATGATGAGTGAGAACATAACCTGTACACGAGATATAAGGATGCTCTTCTAGCTGGTGACATGATTTTATTCAGTTGAAGGGAAACGACGAGCACAAAGGAGTAAAGTTTGTCGAGAATAATTCACGTGTGAGAGTGTTGCATCCTCAGGGTTTATTCCTTCCGTGCCGGATGCCACGATCCTTTTTATTTTGACGAGCTGTGCCATCCCCACGGCACACCTTTGGCAGTTTTTTCTGGTTGCCGTAGGGCGATTTTGTTCACACACACACCCCACCTCCGTGGCACGCGACAGGCATCTGTCCATATGGGCACACTCACGCAAGTATCCGTACCTAACCACGCTCACACGTGCGTTAAATAATACACATGGATACATTCATGCAACCTTATTCAAACAAGCGCATGCGCGTGTACACACACACACACACACACACACACACACACACACACACACACACACACACACACACACACTCGGTCTGTTTCTCTCTCGGTGGAGCGGTTGGTAGAGCCCCCGACTGTCACTACGGCGGTACGGGTTCGAATCCTGTCCAGGGCCGAAATACTCGTAATTTCAGTATGGCTGCGCTTCGAGTCGTTACTCCAACTCTCGTGCGCGGGGAGTTAGGGGTGTGTAGGGGTGTGTGTGCGTGTAAGGTCACAGCATTACCCATAGATCGGTCATACGAGCTCTGAGCTCTATCGGGGGGGGAAATAGCTGTCATTCACGAGTCGAGCACGTGATCCAAAGACCAAGATGAATACACACACAAAAAAATAATACGAATAAAATTATAATGGCAATAACAATAGGAACAATGTATGCACGAATGAATGGATAAACAGACAAACGTAAAAGAGAACATAAAGTAGGGTCGTAAGCTAAAACGACCTCTTAGTATTCATGACCGGAAATTAGACGTCGATGGGGACCAAGATTGTGGATTCGTTTGACGTGGCCGAGATTTTCGTTACCATGTACAAAGTTCTGGATTTATCTAAACATGTAGTCTTCTTTATCTAACCCTTTTGCAGCGTTTTGTGATTTAAGTATCTTATAGCTGCCGCTAGGCGATTTTATTCGGCAAAAGGAAGTCCCTCCTAAGTGGCGAAAACGATTTCATAGTTCATGAAAACTGACAAGCGCTCAGAAATGAAACAGAGAAACTTGACAAGATCTCAGAGCAATCCGTCACCAAAACCGTATTATAGTTTCAATTCATGAACCCATTAAACTCCGATGACAAGATTCTTTGTCATTTGGTCAAATAAAACAAAAAATCATAAAACACCAAAATGTTTGATCAAACACCAGAAAAATATGACGTCAGTCCTCGCTGCGCTCGCGAGCGAAGCGAGGACTGACGTCATATTTTTCTGGTGTTTGATCAAACATTTTGGTGTTTTATGATTTTTTGTTTTATTTGACCAAATGACAAAGAATCTTGTCATCGGAGTTCAATGGGTTAAGAATTAATGCAATGCATCGTCTACCACCACAACAATAGCTTACCATACACGCTGCCAGACACACGATGGTACTCGTCTGGTCGTGTTCGTCGAGTTCCCACGGGCGAGTTGGCCAATAAAGACCAATTACTCCCTAACGATGCAGCCATTCAAGTACAGTAGGAGACAAGAGCTTAGTAATATACATATAGCGTACTTTGGCTGAATGTAACATACTGTACAGTACTTGGCAGTATTTACCGTTAAGTAAACATTCGGGTCACTGACGTCGCGTATTGATCTAATCCAGTGCCCGACTTTATGTAAGAAACTATATGCAACCCTGCACACTATGCTACATCATCGCTCTGCAGAAAGGAGAAAGGAATGCATGCACGGCACATTCAGTGACAGAAGTACCACATCTAAGAGCGCGAATAGGAAGTGAAAAGCAAAGAGAAAAAATTGGAAAAGAAAAGAGAAAAAATTGTAAGCGACTAGTGATGATAAACGATGGGGCAGTGAAAATAGAATATTCATCAAAATGTCGGAAACAAACCAAAATATGTATCGTGATACGCCACAGCAGAACAGAAGAATCAACTTCTGATTTTTTTTTTTCACCTGTGTAATACTATGGGCAGTGTAAAAGAAAAAAGATTTTTATCGAATTCTTTTCAACTCAAATGAATACCAACACTCGCTGGAAATATTCGAAGGGATTTTTATCATTATTTGATGTCCACAAACCTCGACCAGGTTTTTTTTTTTCCAAAAGCTCTGGGAAAGTCAACGCATTTGCACCATAGAACTAATTTATGGTCAGAAGATATGGCACCAGTATGCCCATATCTTTGTTGAAGCATATCAAAACTATTTTTTTCCAACTGCCGTGAAATCTTACCTAATGCACCCTAACTTAATGTTTCGTAGAGTGTACAATATAGAAAAAAAAAGAATAAAATAGATAAATAGAAAATAGATAAAAAAAGATTGCCACCCAGTATAAAAAGGTGAGAAGCCTACGCCAGGAGGTGCTGAGTAACTGCGGCAGAAGCCGTCTCCTTTGCCCTATGATCAGCTTAAGGGACTATTAAGGCAGCTAACTACAGTCAGTGCTGGGACCCAGAGAGGAGCGCGGGATTCGAACCCACAACTAAGCGAATGCTAAACCAGCACGACTCCATTCCAAATTAATCCCTCCACCTCCCCCTCTCCCCCAACAGACTAATTCCTTTCCACGGCAGCTCCCCCTTCAGGTAAGTTTTGTTCGGTGCGATTAATTATTATTAGCCAACCACAACCAATGGTGGGTAAGCGCGTTGGTAGGCTCGGTTAAGATGATCAGCCTCGTTATTGGCAACTCGAAGCAAAACGGCCCCATTCAGAAACAAAGAATTGGTGCTCTAGACAATCGTCTGACGACCATCATTCGTTAACGTTGCACCACCTCGAAACGTCATCGGACCCGTGCTGGTCTCCCATTCGCTTAGTTGTGGGTTCGAATCCTGCACTCCTCTCCGATTCGCAGCAGTGATTGTAGTTATTTGCCCCAACAGTCCCTTAAGCGGATCATAGGACAAAGGCCGCAGCTACTCAGCACCTCCTGGCATATGCTCCTCACTTTCTCGGAATCGAAGAGGCTGGTTACGGATATCGTTCTCCAAAATCCCTTGACGTTGGCCAAAATAAACGAATATCACCCCCATTGAAAGGGTAAGTTAAGCTTTTTCCCCATGTTACCTTCCCGGATTCAAAAGATAGATTAAGTTTTTTTTTTTTTTTAATCTTAAAAAAAAACCGTGGGACTCTGGGCCGTAGAGGTGTCACTGGAGTCCTTATAGCACTGTCTAAGCTCCGGCAATGAGCAACCCAAATAGGGATATCAGGACAACGAGAAATGTGGTATTCGGTATCTGTCACCTAGCCATCTTTGAAGATTGTACCGCACGATACCAAGTTGCATTGTACACTAGATCTTGTTGGCAGTTTGGACAAGGATGCAAATCAAGCTAATCCAGTTGATGCATGGTCACGAACCTGATTAAACCGAGGAAGCAAATGTATACTGACAATACATCTCTGCATGCGAAAGTTTCACACAGAGACAAAGAACGGCGATGCCGGGAGGCGGTGAGCTGAATCGAACAGCGACTTTTGTCCAGTGTATTCCGAATGCCTGTTCACGTGATCAGAAGTGAAGATCAAAGCCCAGAAGTACAATAAGAATAGTCAATTGTTGGGAAGTCTTCCCAAATATCATACTTAAGGCAGATTTTTTTTTAATACTTGCTAAAAGAAATATCGTAGGAGGAGAGAGAAATGGAGAAGGAAAGAGAAATATAGTGAGAAAGAGAAATGGAGAGGGAGAGAGAGAGTGCGGATGTGTGTGTGTGCATATGCGGGTGTGTGCGTGTGTGCGTGTGTGTGTGTGTGTGTGTGTGTGTGTGTGTGAGATCAGAGAGAGAGAGAGAGAGAGAGAGAGAGAGAGAGAGAGAGAGAGAGAGAGAGAGAGAGAGAGAGAGAGGGGGGGGAATGAAACTGCTAGGAAAACAAATTACGAATATTAACTCCTGAGATTTACATTCCTGCACTCGGCTGGATAAAAATCTCCTGCCGTCAGCCATGAATGTGTAACTCCACCGTCATCTTAGCAAACGAATTAACAGGAACTGGGAACGGGTGATCGTAGAAGAGGTGGGCGTACAAGAAGGCAAACGTATGGGAGAAGGGCAGGGAAAATGAAACGTGATAGGAAACAGAAATTTTGAAAAACGTAGGTGAGGGGAAACAAGCGAAAGCAAACGTGAAAGGAAATATAAGTGTGGGGAAACATAAGTGATTGGAAATAGAGGTGAGGTGAAACAAGTGAGGGGAAACTTAAGTGAGGGGGAATGTAAAACGTACATGATGGTTAAAGTAAATGAAGAGTAATGCGAGGGGAAATATGAGGGGAAACATGAAAGGAAACTTAGGCGAGGAAGAGAAAAACAAGGGAAAACTTGAGGAAAGGGAAACGTATGCGAGGGGAAAAGTGAGGGAGGAGAAACCTGAGGAAAGAGAAACATAAGGGGAAACGTGAGGGAGGTGAAACGTGAGTAAGGGGAAACGTGTGGGAAGGGAAACGTGAGGGAGGGAAACGGGGAAGGGAAACGGGAGGGGAATCGTGAGAGAGGGGAAACATGAAGGAAGGGAATCGTAACAGAGGGGAAACATGAAGGAAGGGAAACGTGAGAGAGGGGAAACGTGAAGGAGGGGAAACGTGAGGGAGGGGGAACGTGAGGGAGGGGGAACGTGAGGGAGGGGGAACGTGAGGGAGGGGGAACGTGAGGGAGGGGGAACGTGAGGGAGGGGGAACGTGAGGGAGGGGGAACGTGAGGGAGGGGGAACGTGAGGGAGGGGGAACGTGAGAGAGGGGAACGTGAGAGAGGGGAAGCGTGAGGGAAGGAAGCGTGAGCAAGGGGAAGCGTGAGGGAGGGGAAGCGTGAGGGAGGGGAAGCGTGAGGGAGGGGAAACATGAGGGAGGGGAAGCGTGAGGGAGGGGAAGCGTGAGGGAGGGGAAGCGTGAGGGAGGGGAAGCGTGAGGGAAGGGACGCGTGAGGGAAGGGACGCGTGAGGGAAGGGACGCGTGAGGGAAGGGACGCGTGAGGGAAGGGAAGCGTGAGGGAGGGGAAGCGTGTGGAAAGAAAAACGTGCGGGAGGGAAAACGTGAGGGAAGGAAAACGTGAGGAAGGGGAAGCGTGTGTGAGAGGAAACGTGTGTTAGAGGAAACGTGAGGGAGGGGAAACGCATGCGAGGGGAAACGCATACGAGGGGAAACGCATGCGAGGGGGAAACGCATGCGAGGGGAAACGCATGCGAGGGGGAAACGCATGCGTGGGGAAACGCATGCGAGGTGAAACGTGAGAGAAGGGAAACGTGAGAGAGGGGAAACGTATGCGAGGCGAAGAAACGTATGCGAGTGGAGTTACGAATGTAGTGGAACATAAGTCCGACCGCCAGATGCATCTGTCAACCCGTGTAATGAGCCTCCACCGCCGCCGCCGCCGCCTCCAGTACGGGATCTGGAGAACCTGTTGATAACTTGGACGCAAGTCATTTGGAATTAAAGCCAATGGAGCTACAAGTGGTACAGAACCTCGAAGTAATTGTGGAAAATATTCACTTAGGTCAGGCGATGCAAATTTTTATATATTAGAGATTTTCATTATTTTTGTAAAAAAAAATAATAGTAATAAGAATAATGATAATTAATAATAATAATACTGTAAATACACAAATATATATATATATAGATACATAGATAAAATAAAAACAAAAATGCATAAAATAAAATAAATACATAAAGCAAAAATAACTAAATAAATAGATAAATAAATTTTTATTCGTTACGCGTTTTGCGAGTTGGCGAGGTGATGTCTTTGTCGTCACGCATTGTCACGATGCGGGACTCGAACTGCCATATACGTTTCTTGGTTCTCGCCTTCAGTCACCTGCACAATCGTTCTCCCAGTCTACAGGTTTCCAAACATACTATACAAGGCGTTCAGAAACAGAAGGGCATCCCCGCCAATTTTACTGCTTTCGAGTTGAGCACGGACATGTAGAGAGGAAACTCGCCTTTCACGATCCGTCCTCAGATCGAAACCAGTAAAAGTGGCGGGGGGGTGGCCCTCTGTTTCCGGACGCCTCGTTTTATGCCATAACAACATATGTGCCGACGTTTCACTTCTTTGTTTCATCTTCCTTTCGATTCCAATACTCTTGATGGTTCTGTCCATGCCTGTTGCCAAGCTATTTTGATCATTTTCATCTGTTTTTCGTTCATTTTTCATTCAGTTCCATTCATTTTCGTGGATCCTTTACTAGCAGAGAGTCAATGAAATAAAAAATATTTAGGTTTTCTGTTATAGTATAGGATTTGTTGAAGTTTTTGAACGGATTTGAACAATAATGTGCCTGGAGCATTGTACCATTTGGTTTACCAATACAGTGGTTAACGAATAGAACAGACTTGGTAAACATATAGTGAGCGTTGAAACTATTGGTCGATTTAAGAGAATTATTAGATAATTTTATGAATAAGGATGATTGGTGGTGTAGGACAGAGGCCAAACGCAGAGTATGGGATCCAATGTACTTAACGTTTCGCCCAGTAGGGCTTCTTCAGAAATAACACAGTGGAGAAACATCTGACTCCTTATATAGCCTGAGCTTATGGGGAGAAACGAACATAAAACTGGTGTAAAGACAATTTGCGTAAATTGCTTGTTACTTGGTTATTGAAATTGCTAAAGGTTTATTTATTGTAAAAAATCCATTGTTTTGATTTATATTACCAATGAGATATAAAAGCAGATTCAAATCATCTACGTTTCATAGTATGGTTTTCATATTTAATGATCTTAGAACTATTCCAGTCAACATTGTGGCCTGTATCGAGTCTGTCTAACAATGGCATTATTTATATTGTAAGTTTTCATATCATATTTATGTTCCAATATTCTTTTATCAATACCACGGAAACTTTCACCAATGTAGACCTTTTTACAACCTAAACATGGCACACAGTAAACACCTGCTTGACGAACATTTTCCCTACTCTTATCTCGGCTTTTTATAAGATTGCCAACTGTTACCGAGCTGGTTTTAACAACATTAATACCAGCCTTGTTTAATAATGAGGAAATATTGTCTGCAACTAAGGTATTAGGTAATATGATACTCTTTGTAAGTCCTTCTTTTATTTTTCCTACTCTTTTATGAATAATTTCAGCTTTCTTCTAGGCTTTTAGGATAAAATAAGGAGGGTATTTTAGTTCAGTAAAAGCGTTAAAATTTTTATTAAATTCTTCATCCAAATACTCCTCTGAACATATTCTCAAGCCTCGAAGATAAAAACCTATGATAATTCCCATTTAGTTTTCTTATCCGTAGCAGAGTAAAAATGTACATAATCATTATCATTTCCCTTTTTCCTAAAAACTTTAAACTTTATATTGTTCCCGTCTCTTATTAAAAGGGTATCAAGATAGGGCAACATGTGGTTAGTTTCATATTCTGCTGTAAACTTGATACCATCTTCTACAAGATTTAACCGATTTAAAATTCTACTCAAATCTAACCTAAGAAGTTGTGTTTACACCAGTTTTATGTTCGTTTCTCCCCGCAAGCTCGGGCTATATAAGGAGTCAGATGTTTCTCCACTGTGTTATTTCTGAAGAAGCCCTGCTGGGCGAAACGTTAAATACATTGGATCCCATACTCTGCGTTTGGCCTCTCTACTACAGTGCTGTTGCAGTCATTGCTGCTTTTACTCATGATTGGTGGTAATGGACATGGAACTGCCTATTGCGCACCTAAGGGTCTCTCACAGTCCCCTCTATTCTTATTCAATCACTTCAGCAAGCGTCCATACGCGATGTGATTCAGCTGTGTACTTCTTTCGTATCTCGTTTCTGTTCTGTATATTTTGCAAAATACTGCAAATTGCAAAAACTCTGCAAATTGCAATTCCTGTGCTCAGTATAGTGAAACGCAGCAATTTAGCCCGAAAAACTATCCGACATAACCGAAATCACCTTTTACATATATAGAATGTGAAAAACAAAAAATAAAAAAGAATATTAAATTAACCTCCATTAAGTTTCCCTCCATTCAGTACAATTGCAGAATGTATAGTCCACGCCCAAAATGGTCGATTCTAAACAATTTCATCTCATCAGGCTGTGCGTGGATTTCCTTTCTAAATTCATATTAAAAATATGTGTATAAAAAAATTAGAATTTTTTTATACATAAATAATAAATGTAATGTACAAGTTAACAAATCAACAAATAATCATATAAATGAATATGAATAAATAGAATGTGAATGGACATATATTCAAGTAAATAGATAATTTAACAATTTGAGAGCCGAATAAATAAAAATTAATAGATATATATACAAAGTCAAGGCACTTTCGAACTAAATTTCTTTATGGACATTGTATTTTAGGCGCCTAGGTCCGACCTAAACCCAAATGATTTTATTCGGCTTAAAAGAAAATACCTTTGGACTAAAAGGGTCTAAATTAGTTTCGAGCAGACTGTCTTGACCAGCCCCTTATGGAATCATTTAGACATTCTAATTTGCTTAACACTTTGGTATCTACATTCATCTCTTACGCTTATTCAGGCTGCCGCCAGGAGATCTTATTCACCTCTGTAGACGCTAAAGAGTTAAAAGAGAAGTCCAAAAATCATTTAACTGTACCCAAGCGAGATGAACAGCAGCATAGGTCAACAAAGCAGGTAAAAGCGGGTCAAACGAGAACAAAATACGTCATCCTCTGGAAAGCACCCGTACTTAGTGGCATTTACTTCCTCTTCGTGACACATCCAGACAAATTTTTTCTTTATTCTAACGGAAGCGTGCTGGTCTCGCATTCGCTTAGCTGTGGGTTGGAATCCCGCGTTCCTCTCCGATTCCCTGCAGTGACTGTTACCTGCCCCAGCAGTCCCCAAAGCGCATCATAGGCCAAAGGTAACGGCTTCGGCCGTGGCCACTCAGCGCCTTCAGGCGTAAGCTCCTCACCACCACCACCTGTTGTTTCTGAGCATAATGATAAGTGCGCTTGTGACATAATCAGATGCGTGCTGGCTTTGTCTTTGCTTGATTGTGGGTTCGAGTGACGCAGTCCTCTCAGATTCCCAGCAGTGACTATTAGTTGCCTGTCCCAACAGTCTCCAGAGAGCAAAGGTGACGGTTCCTGCAGCAATTACTCAGCGCCTCCTGACGTAGGTTCCTCGCCTTCTTCTGCTCTCCTGCGCGCCACCCATTCACCAGTAAAGATGGCCAAGAGTAGCAAGGGCGTGGAGAGGAAGTAAACAAACGGGCGGGAGAAAAGAGGGTCACCTGCTTATCAAGTGAGTCAACAAACGTATAGATTTCTATTTACATAATCCAGTTGCCCCGAGGCTTTTGTGCAGGAAAGCACGTTTCAGCTCTTTTCTCCAAGTTTTCAATTAACGTTTTCATCCCTTATGGACCAGAACTTCTACCAGGGTCGAATAATTGTATTCCGTCGTTCATAATTAGCGTTTCTATCCACCCCACTGAAGGGGCCAGTACATTCTAATTCAGTCTCACCCAGAGACGCAAGAGTCCATGTAGGTTTCAAATGTGACCCACACTCTGAAAATTAATACTAAGTGGAGGGAGCCTATCTCGTTCAATGCTGGCGTGACATTCAAGAGACGGAAAAGGTGTTACATTAATGAGGTGAGGGGACTACGCCCAGAGGCGTTGAGTAGCTGCGGTCGATGCCGTCACATTTGCCCTTTATCCGCGTGGAGAGTTAGGGCAGGTAGCTAACAGTTTCTACTAGGAATTGGAGAGGAGTGCGGGATTGGAACCCACAACTAAAAAAGGGAGACACGAATAAACACGTAAAGGATCCGCGTTCCAGTTCAAGGCTGCCAATATTTTATTTTTATGTTTTATTTTATTATCATTATTTTTTTTTTAGGGTCCAAGTTTTGTCTAAAACAAAAGCTCATGCGCGGGAGTATGACGAGCTCAATTTTCCATTTCATTCATGAAAAGAAAAGGCATGACTGATGAACAAACAAATCAAATTTAACAACGGCTCCGATTCTAATCTAGTTCAAACTAACACGTGTAATGGAGACAAACGAGATTGAATTGTTTTAGCCCTTTGCTGCTATAACACTCGACAAATTCTGATCTGGCTAAAACCACGTGACTTTATTCAGTAGAGGGTGAAACCTTCTTCCTTCCATCTGACTTATTATTATACATTTTATTATATTCATAAACACTCCATTTTTTTTTCTTCTAAAAAAAAAATCATGCTGGTGGCGTCCTCGGAAGCGTGCTGGTCTCGCATTCGCACAGTTGTGGGATCGAGTCCCGCATTCCCCTCCGATTACCAGCAGTGACTGTTAATGACCTGCGCCAACAGTTCCCAAAGCATACAAGGCAAAGGTGACTGTTTCCACCGCATCTTCGCGCCTCCTGGCGTAGGCTCCGCACCATCTGAGGATCGAAATTTGAACTTCACCATCAACGCCAGTAGCCTCCTCCGTGTGGCCCACCAACTTTATTCAGCTGAGGGGAACCGCACCATTGACCAGGAAAGTCATTTGTACAACTCATTTGTATTCGTGAGATCTGGGTTTCCTTTACAGTCCAAAGTCCCTAGAGACTCTCGTTCCTTTAAACGAAAACAAAGACCAAAATGGAAGCAGACCACGATGAGGAGATTGCCCCGAGTGCCTATCAGTCACGAGGTACCAGACCCACTCCTTCGGGGCCCAGGGAGCCAGGGGTCAGGCACGATGCCAGGGACCCTTTGCCTGTAGATACCACGCAAACAGCAGCCATACAGGGGCTCTCCTCCTCCTCCAGGTATCTCTCAGTCACTGGTGTACCAACTGTGGTTAAGGACTCAGTTTTACACTTCGAGAAGGCTTTAGAGGAGTCCTCGAACTCCTCTATTCTTTCGTCTCGCAAAGGAACTGTAAACTTCATCTCCGGCTTCCTTCGTTTCCTTCAGAAGAAGCTCTTGCCGTACGACATTCATTTCTACTTTCATTTATATATTTTCATTCTAAATTTTCTCGATCGTCTTTCTATAACAATTATGTAAATCTCCAAGATATTTTTCCATTTTGACCTT
>NC_134778.1:85771913-85776913 GCF_046742065.1 Oratosquilla oratoria
GAATTAATCATATCTTAATCATATCAACATCAGAACAATAGAACTGTATGTTCATTAAAAGAAAAAAAGAGCCTAATTAGGTACAACGTCATTTCTCATTCAAATCAATTTGTTCTGTCTGTTTTAGTTCTGTTCAAATATGTGCATTCCATTACCTCGGCGAACAACCTAATGAATAGCAACAAGCAATTAACATGTGGATTTGTATGAACGTTCTAACTCCACTCTCGCTGGATCAACTCTCGGCTTCGATAATTACCAATCACGCCCACCTCACCCCCGCTCCACCCCCAAACATCAACCACTTCGCTTGTAGGTAATGGCTGGTTGAATGGGGAAAATAAAAACAAGAAACAAAAGCATATAATATCATATTATAAACACACATACACACACACATAGATAATGATTGCACCGTTTATCAGATTTAGAATAAGAACAGGGCAGTTCACGTCATTAAAGAAAACGAGGTTAAGACGCCATGCGTAGGAATCACAGCCTCATGACGTCATACGTTAGCTTTCTTTCCGAAATCAAAATATTCGACACTAGAATGAAAATGCCTCAGAACATTTTTTTTTTTTATTCCATTGCAGTTTATTCCGTTCCATAGCCGAGTGCCAGTGGAAGAAAGAGAATCTACCTGCCAAGGCGACACTATGACAGTAGCGCTCATAGAAACAAGGAAAGACGGGAATATTAGGCATGTGGTAACCAAATCGTGTCAATGCATACAAAATATTTCTCTGCAACTACGCAAACACAACGAACTGAACCAGAAATCCCTTGTGACGAGCCAACCGTGATTGACAAAACTGAATAAAACGTATATATATATATATATATATATATATATATATAGAGAGAGAGAGAGAGAGAGAGAGAGAGAGAGAGAGAGAGAGAGAGAGAGAGAGAGAGAGAGAGAGAGAGAGAGAGAGAGAGAGAGAGAGAGAGAGAGAGAGAGAGAGAGAGAGAGAGAGAGAGAGAGAGAGAGAGAGAGAGAGAGAGAGAGAGAGAGAGAGAGAGAGAGAGAGAGAGAGAGAGAGAGAGAGAGAGAGGGAGTGAACATGCATACAGAAAACCGACATGATATACATGCAGTGATCATTTATTTATTTCAGAAACGTACCACGACCACACATTAGCCAGTGTTCATCAAGAATTAATCCCGTCAGTGCGGCGACCCGCTGTTAAAGTCCTCTACTTCCATATTTCATACTATCTGTCGCCAGCCAATTTCATTCAGGTTGTACTAGATCTCGCACAGCTGAGAACAGACTAGGCAAACTGGACCTTTGTTCCCTTTCTAACCGCTGAGGTCAAGAATTTTGGCTTGCTTTGGCCAGGACGATATCTCCTCACTGTGTCGCTGAGTAGGGGGAGGGGGTTAAAACAGCTGATCGGCCCAAAAAAAATTGCCAAGTATTATACTCGCTTTTTTTTTTTTTTTTTTTTTTTTTTGACATACAGACAAAAGATACAGACCGTCAGTAAAGTCCACCAAACCATATTTTCTTTAAAGAGATAAATAGACAAACAAATAGATTAATAAGTAAGAACAGATAATTTCAACAAAATAAAAAAATATAAAATAAAGAAAAAATAAAATTTAATAGTAGTTCCCGGAAGCTATCGATCAAACTGCACCAAAATGTGCCCAAAATCAACGAGACTCCCCTTTTCCCAAAATGCATCGTTCTTCTTCCTGCAATTTTACCAGAATACAACACATTGTCAATCAAGCTCTGTTTACATTCGCTGTGTTCGACAAAGCCCTTCCTCAGTTAATCTTACTTCATCCTCTTTTTATCATGAGGACCTCTTAACCCATTTAAGCCTGTATAGGCTCCATACATCTTCCGTCCCAGCTAACTAACGCCAGGGCATGAATGGATAATGATTCGAATATTAAAACTTCATGTTCTAATGCTGATGATTTACAGTTCGTACTGACAGGGTTAAATCTAGCTCAGTTAAGCCTCATAACAGAAGTTTAGAGATTTCGTTACACCTGTTGTCAGGCGATTCTTTTCATCTTCCGTGCCAAGACTCCCAGTTTTATTTGACTCGTTTTGTCCGATTAATTATATCCAATTCAAGGGTGGACAGATTGATCACCCATTTCCATACTGACGGGTACTTATTTTATTCTGTCTAACGCCAAACTATTTTATTCAGTTGTCGGCCGTGGGGACCGAAGAGTTTCCGAGAACACAGCGCAACAGATGGTTCTGTTCAGCAATGGCTCACATTCCGGAAAACTGAGGGATGATTTTATCCGAACATTTTTCTGAGCGAGGTTTCTACATGAATGTTAAAATGAAGCATTCTTTACTCTGATTCTTTTCGTTGTGAATTAGTGTCCTCTGAGCCGATCCTACATCAACACCATCATCGTCGTCATCATCGTCGTCATCACTGTCACCATCACCGTCGTCGTCATTACCACCATCGTCGTCACCACAGTCATAATCATCATCATCGTTGTGACCACCGTCACCATTGTCATCATCACCATTATCATCACCATCGTCATCATCACCATCGTCATCATCACCATCCTCATCATCATCGTCGTGAATACACCTTCGTCATCGTCAACACCATTGTTATCTCACTTTTTTGTTTTCGTGTTCCGTACTTTTTCCTCGCTCCTTTCACGCCCTGTAGCCTCCCTCGCCCATCCCATTTTTACTCGCGCTCCTTGACATTACCTCTCCTCTTCCTATTTTTACAACCTCTCCTCTTCCTCCTCCCTTTTATGCACCCTCTTTAACCCCCTTTCCACTTCACCTCTCCCTCACTTTTATATTACTTCTCTCCCCGCTTCGTTGTTTATTCCCCTCCCTTTTCTCTCCCTCCCTCCCACCCCTCCTCCTCCTCCTCTTCCCCCATCTTCTTTTATCAATTCTTCTTTCCTCCCTACCACCTCTTTCTCGATCCCTCCCTCTCGGGTCAGTCTGAAAGCAATTCCGTTGTTTCCTCTGCCACAAGGACGCTCTCAAAGAAACCAATACGACGCATGACTTGCTGGATACTCCCAAGTCATATAAAACTCATTCCTTATAGTAACCATTTATTTTATTATTTTTTTCTTTGGTGGGGACGGGCATTATGGCGCGTGAAATTCTAGCCCCGCCTAGCAGCTAAGCAAGCCTGGTTTCGATTCCCAACTGTTCCTAGCGACTGGCGCTTGATCTGGTCCACAAGTTACATGTGAGAGAGTTTTGACCTCGGTTAAAGTCTTCTTATGACGAATGAACATTTTTCACGACTGACGTCATGATCACGGTGATGACAGTTTTACGCATATCTAATCTTCATCAAACGTAGTCCTATCCGTACCGTTTGGCACCTTTTATTCCGTTAGGATATTCCATTTAGTCAGGTAGTACCTTCGTGGTCGCGTAGAGCCTGTGGGCGCTCCGTAACGAGTGTAATTTGACCGTGTCTGCCCCCAAGACACTTAACCCATTCAACTCCGATGACAAGATGTCTTGTCATTTGGTCAAATAAAACAAAAAATCATAATAAAACAACAAAATGTTTGATGATCAAACAGCACCAGAAAAATATGACGTCATCAGTCCTCCTCGAGCATTGCTGCGTTATGCGATCCTAGTATTCACTATAGCTGCTGTCATGTGGTTTTATTAAAGTTAGTTAAACCCTTTACTTGGTTAAACACACTCGAGCCCGTATCGATTGACCCTTTTGTTCTGTGTTTTGCGACTTGAGTCGTTTACTTTAGTTGCCACCAGGTGACTTCATTCAGCTGAGGATTGAATTATTTTGGTTAAGTAAAACCTGTCAAGTATGAACAGCCTCACACGAACACCGTCAGTGAGTCTGGTACCCAAAACAAAAGCTCCTAAGCAAGTCACTAGGTTGAGGAGTTTGATTGCATTCTAGAAGGTAAGGAACCTACGCTATGAGGTACTGAGTAGCACCGACCGAAACCGTCACCTTTGCCCTATACGCTTGGAGTGCTGAGGCAGGTAATAAACAGTCACTGCAGGGAATCGGAGAAGTGCGGGATTCAAACCTAAAACTAAGCGAACGAGAGACCAGCACGCTTCCGATGACGTCACCAGCGCGCGATATCGCAACTTTACGCAATTAAATTTCCAACATCAAACTCAGGTTACCATTTCATGGTTAGCAACAGCCAAACTATTTTCAACGACAAGCTAATTACTGCATTCCTTCTCCACATTCCATTCTTACGCTCTTCCGGGACACTGTCCCATAACTAAATCATAAAAAAATTGTTGCTTCAATCTTCACTCCCTGCGAAACCGCAGCCCCAGAGTAGCTTGCAACGATACTCGAATTTTTCGACAAAACCCCGTGTGCCCCCATACCCGGCCGCGAGAGGTCTTAAGGAAGGAGCAGTCGGTCTTAACCTGGGGTTCATGGCTTCCAAGGGAGCTATGACAAGAATTTAGGGGAAGGGGGATGACCTGCCGTTACATTTCCGTAAGATTTTAGGAATCTTTTTCATGTCGTATCGTGAACCCAAAAACGACAATTAATCCAATTAAAGTGCTTATAAATGGTCACACATGTGAATAACTAATACTTGGTTGACATCTCCTTTGCTTTTTCAATGCAAGGACCCTCCTAGTCATGCTAGTGATTAGTTCACAAATATCATCTTGAGGGATTTCTTGCCATGTTTCCCTTAGTAATCCTAAGAGTTCGAGCTTTCAAGACGGCTTCCTGTTCTTTTGCGAAGTTGTCGGTCTAATATGCCCCAGAGGTGTTCAATAGGGTTCATATCCGGGGACTGACTTGGCCATGGAAGTTTCCTAATCCTATTTTGGCTCAACCATTTTTGTGTTGCTTGAGCAATGTGACAAGGAGCTCCATCTTCCATTAATAGGAAGACATTTTTAATCCTTCCACCACTGTAGAATATTAGAATGAATCCTTCCTTTAATATAGAAACATATTTGCCTGAATTGATGTTTCCTTGACACTCCACAAGCTCTGATCGA
>NC_134778.1:85781913-85801212 GCF_046742065.1 Oratosquilla oratoria
AAATTGGATGTGGAGGGGGAGGGAAAGAAGAGGATGGCAGGCTATCCATACAAGCTAAAAAGAAAGATGATATTGCTAAAGAACGGGAAGAGGGACCGGACATAAAAATAACGAAGAGAAAGGTGGGAAAATACAGACGAGTGGAATTGAAAAGGAAAAGTAAACGCTGCCATAGAACTGAGAAAAAGAATGAAAAGTATTGAAAATAAAATGCAATAAAAAGGGAACGGACAAGTATCAGATGAAACGAGAAAATTAAACAAACGACAAAAGTTTGGTGATGAAACCGTAAAGAAGACTAGCACAGAGAATAGAACAAATATATGTATATATATATATATATATATACATATATATATATACATATATATATACATATATATATACATATATATATATACATATATATACATACACACACAACATACATAATGTGTACGAAAAAAGCTGGAGTCCGGGAACCATAATGGTGGAAACGTAGAAAACACCAGACTCAGAAGTAGGTAATTTATTCCCGACGTTTCGAGTCCTGTCCGGGACCCGTCCTCAGGGGATACAATGGAATACAGAAATCACATGGTATAAATATACGAGTAGCCGTGCCCACAGGAGGGGTGCGGAATCCTGCACCGGGCGAGAGCGCGTGGTGGTGGAGGGGGGAGAAAAGGGACGCGGTAACCTGCGCCGGGCGAGAGCGCGTGGTGGTGGAGGGGGGAGAGAAGGGGGCAGGACATTTACCCTCCGACATTGTTCGTGATACTTTTCCACCTCTCTCTTGCCCCTGCATATATGGGGTTGAGTGTTATGGACCTATTTATGCTGTCTTCGTTAGTGGCCCACGCCTCCAAGAACAGTCTGCCTCCTTTCCTGTTGTTGTAGAGTACCTTTGCGCCCTGCCAGTTGAACTCGTGTTGGTCTGGCAAATGCAGTGTCTAAATCTATACTATTGTTTGTTTCTATAATAAGTCTGTTTTATTTTACTTTATTTAGTTTCATCTTACGTTTTCCTTTAATTTCATTATGGTTTACCTTTTTTATTTTTAATTGGGAACCGATCCTAGTATCAACATTCTCCAATAGCAAGGAGAGCGTTCTGGTCACAATCCGACCGTTAATAAAATCTTCTGACAGCATTTGTCGCGACACTGCCTGACTCCGCGCTCTACTGCCCGGGTCAAAATTCAGTGCCTTCACTACACAAACCAAGGGAGCAGAAATTGCTTCACAGCCACGGTGGAGGCAGACTGCCCAAATGGACGAATCCACCAAGGGATGTGGTTATTCCCAGCGGACCCGTCTCGGTCAGATTACAAAGATGGATGCCAGAGATGATGAAGCGAGACTACTGGAAGGGAAGAGGAAAGCTGGACCAGGGGGTTGCACGATGGAGAAGAGGAGTGTATTTTATTGGAAATAAGCAGCGTTTCTATTTTTATTAAATATCTCGCTTGAAAAGAGGC
This sequence comes from Oratosquilla oratoria, assembly GCF_046742065.1. Taxonomy (NCBI): domain Eukaryota; kingdom Metazoa; phylum Arthropoda; class Malacostraca; order Stomatopoda; family Squillidae; genus Oratosquilla; species Oratosquilla oratoria. The sequence continues at coordinate 85,783,374 of NC_134778.1, forward strand.
ATAAGGGGAGCAGAGTGGAGACAGGAAGAGAGGTATAGAGCGCAGAACATGAGAGCGCGTAAAAATTGTGCAAAGAGGTCAAAATTTGTTAGAAATAACCTTATATACATTTTCCATCCCGGGAAAGGTTTATATCGTCACCGATAACCAGCGCTTCTATCCCTGGGGGACAATATTTCCCTCAAAAAAAAAAAAAAAATCTGAGTATGGTCCGTAGGGGTATCACTCACGTCCAGTATCGTGTGCATGATAATTATGCAGTCACTACTCCATACATACGAGAAATTAACCTGGTAAAAGCGAGAACCATAACTGCACTGGGTCATTTGCACATTATCTCGCATTTCGGAGAATGATATATGAATGATATATCGGAATACTGTCCTTCATCTGTCTTTAGCTTTTCACTCCTCCATCTCCATATCAAAGACTCCCTGCATTCCATCTCCTCTCGAGGGACTCCCAGCTCCCACTCCCCTGTAACCTCTATCTACCTCAGTAGGGCTTCCCTCTTCCCTCTACATCTTGAAAACCCCTACATCCTCTACCCGGAGGCTAAGTTCGTCTGGCGTGGCGATGGCCACGGGTCAGAGAGCCCACCAAATGATGTTACCTGTTGAGAAGCAAGAGGAACTTGGGTTGGACAGATTCTACGGAATGGCGCATTATGAGAGGTTAAGCGATTTCAGGTGGCTTTCAATGCGAAGTTGCAGAGATTGAATCCAACAAGTGATTACAGAATCTACGCAGTCTAGATAACTCTCTCTCTCTCTCACACACACACACACACACACACACACACACACACACGACTCGGTGGCGTAGTTGGTAGAGCACTGAGCTTCCACAATAGTGGCCCGCAGCTCATGGTTCGAATCCTGCCCAGGGCCGAAATTATTTCGGTACCGCTGCGCTTCGGGTCGTTACTCTGACTCTCGTGGGCGGGGAGTTGGGTGTGTGTGTGTGTGTGTGCAAGGTCATAGCATTACCCATAGATCGGACCTACGAGCTCTGAGCTCTCTTCCAGGAGGGAAATAGCTGTCGATCACGAGTCCAACACGTGATCCAAAGACCAAGACCAAGACCAAGTGAATACACACACACACACACACACACACACACTCTTGAGTACATATTGGAGGACTAAGAGACAAAATACTCGAATGGTTGGAAGGTTTATTTAAATAAAGATGTCAGGATGGAGAGCTGTGACCAAAGGAGCTCTACAAGGTTCAGTACTAGCACTTGTAACGGTTCTTATCCATGTCAATGGTATGATGGTAAAACAAAGCAACGTCAACATGTTTGCAGATGACGCAAAAACATGTGAAACGTAAAAAACAAGGGCTACAGGCTTTAACAAGAAAATCTAGACACTATTTCAGCATGAAGTCAAGAATGGAAAATTATTTCCATTAGCAAAAATTTCAAAGTACTGGAAATGGGAAATAGCTGTTAAAGACCATTTTTAAAATATTCCTTGGGAAGCGAACACATTACAAAAGCAAAAGAGGCGAAAAGTTTGGGAGTGTTGATAAAAGACAACCTGTCACCTGACAGACACGTCAGCAGGATTGTAGGAGACATACGGACTGCTGCAGAAAATAGTGAAAAAACTCATAGAAACTAATCCGTCCAAGACTACAATATGCGTCAGTGGTATGATCCCCGCGCAGTAGGGATGTGTGTGTGTGTGTGTGTGTGTGTGTGTGTGTGTGTGTGTGTGTGTGTGTGTGTGTGTGTGTGTGTGTGTGTGTGTGTGTGCATGTGTGTGTAAGTTCACAGCATCACCCTTTGATCAGGACACATCTGAGCTCTGAGCTCTCATTCGGGAGGGTGATGGCGGTCGATCACAAGTCCAACACGTGATCCAAAAATATGGAACATGCATACATCAGTATGCATCTGTTTTCCTTAACCCTGTGCTGCCTAGATATTCAGCACGGAGAAATCCCTGGCAGTAAAGGATAAATGTTCTCTCTCGCTTAAACTTGAAGTAACGTAGTGCTATGCATTTCATTTCAGAAACTATCCGATTACTCTGGGACTTTCGAACACCCTACAACCTACACACGAGTATACACACATACACACACACACACACACACACACACACACACACACACACACACACACTCGATGGCGCAGTGGTTAAAGTTCCCGGCCGCCGCCACAGCGGTCCGGGTTCGAATCCCGCCCAGGGCTGAAATAATTTCAGTATCGCTACGCTGTGAGTCGTTACTCCCACTCTCGTCGGCGGGGATTTGGGGGGGGGTGCGTGTAAGGTCACAACATTACCCATAGATCTGTCATATATGAGCTCTGACCTCTCGTCCTTGAAGGAAATTGCTGTCGATCACGAGTCCAACACGTGATCTAAGACCATGGTGAATCGCACACACACACACACACACACACACACACACGAACCACAAATAAATGTAAACGTAAGTGAGCACACGCATGCACACAAGCCTAAGGACAAGCACACGCACATACACGAACACGACCGCACACACCTGAGCCACCCGAGGACTTCAACTTAAGCTGGAGTAAATGGGGCCCAAACGCCAGCATAATTCTGGGTCTTCAGTTAAGCCTAAACGGTAATATAATGACCCCAGATTCCCGCGGCACACCTGTCTAGCTTCAGTGTCTAACCTCTCTTCAGACCTCGAAGATATCAAATTTCCTGGTGTGATATTAAGGATCACAGAGAAAAAAGAGAGAATGGAGAGAGTAAAGTAAATGGAAAGAAAAAAGAGGATTAAGAGTGAAAACAGAACGGATCGAGAGTAGGGAATTGAGAAAGAAAAGAGGAAAAGATAAATATATATATATATATATATATATATACACATATATATAAATACAGAAAGGCCGTGACAAACGGATGTAGAGAGACTGAAACGGACAAAATTGAATGCAAAAGTGGAACGAGAGAGAATGACGCTCCGCTTCTGAAACGCACCTACTCGCAGACTTCTAAAACTCGGAATTGGTTTAGTATTCTAGTCTGCATTAACGAAAGAGTAGGAGGACTTTACAGGCTGTACAAGAGTGTCTCGGCGAGAAGACGATGATGAGTATAATGGTTAATTATGAAAAGAGGCAAAAAAACAAAAAAAAAAACACGTTGCATGGCCCCAGGGGAACGTTTGTCCTTATTCTGGCTGCTACCCCTTCGCTCTTATTCACATCCAAGGTAAACCTTTCCGTAGCAAGAGGGGGGGAGGTCAAGGTGTCCGAGCATAACGGAGGTGGCCAAACTTGCTCAATGCAAGAGCCACGATAAAGTTCAGATGTTTGAGAGCTACAAGACATGAACAAAATTGACACATACTAAAAAGGAAAAAATATATATAATTATATTTGTCTTAGTAAATATATGGTCAAAACATGGAGGAAAGTATGTAAAAAAACAAACCAACAAAATTAGAGATATTTTAATCAAATACCACCTTACAAAATTACAGTCTTATCTGAATATTTTTATGACAAACAGACAATGCTACAAATATCAGGCTGTTAAAGCCACTATTTATCGCTAGTGCCTTGTGGGTCTCCATCTTGGCTGTGAGTTGTTGAAAATCTGGCTGATATGTTGTCATGGCTGTACGAATTAGCTTCGTTAAGTGTTGGTTTGTAAGGATTACAACGATGTTTCGAATTTACAAAATTCATTACAGAGTACACTGATTCACAGCAGTATGTTGTACTGAAAATTGAGATGAGTTGCACACTAGTTTTCTTCAGTTCAAGATATTTTATTTCTGGAAACTTGTTTCCAGAACTCAATTATAGACTCAGATTTATGGACCATCTGTAGACCAAGGTTCTCCTGTAAGTCCATTAGTTCCATTTCCACAGTAGATGATCCCGTAACCACAGGTACGGGAATTGAACATCAATCATTGACGACATCAACCATGACTGAATTTACAAGAAAGGCGAAGTAAGGCTTCAGCTTCCGCAGTCATCAGACCTGGCTAGGAAATTATCAAGCAGTACTTCTAATTTCTCTTTGTATTTTTCCAGTTTGTGGTCTTTTATTTCAATATCAGGGAATGTATTTAGTCTCCTACTGAGACTGGGAGAGTAACTAAAGTTTCTTGACAACAGGACTTTTTGAAAAACTCTCATTTTACTCTAAAATTTGTCTGAATAAGATCAGAATCTTATTCTTCCCTTGAAGTGTCAAGTTGAGAGTTTGTGGATGATTCATCATATCAGTAAGGAACATCAGATCTTGCATCCATTCATGATTTTCCAGTTGAGGATAGTATCTTTTATTTTAAGAAAAGTAGTAATAGGCTCCAACAGGTCCACAAACCTACTCAAGACAGTGCTGGTTGACAGTCACCTCACAATGCAGTAGAAAGAGACATCACTGGGTTTATCTTCAAGATCCAGTTCTTCAAAAAAAATTCTGAACTGTCGGTGAGTCTTTCCATTTGGGCGTATAAAATTGACAATTTCAAGGACAGACTTCATCACACCTTCATACTCGAAGTATCTGGCTGCCAGGTGTTCACGATGAATAATGCAGTGAACAGGGAGCAAATCTGGAAAACTGGGACCATCTTTCATAAGTACAATTAATCCTACAGGTTATCCCACCATTGCGGGTGCTCCATTTGTTGCAACACTGACGAGTTTATTTAGTGGAATATTAGCATTTGTCAAGTTTCTGTCAGGTGCATTTTTAATGTCAACACCACAAGTTATTTCTTTTAATGCCACTAAGTCCTACATCTCTTCTTTCAGTTACATCTTAGGAAACATATCGAATAAATACCACCAGTTGTGGACTGTCTTGTATGTCTGTTGATTCGTCAAGAGCTAAGCTGAATGAAAGAGAATTCTTTAAATAATTTTGCATTTTGCCTGCAACATCAGCACTGATCTGAGAGATACGCTTTTCTGTAGTGTGACGTGAAACTGGTGTTTGAGCAACTATTAGTCGTTGAAGTTTTGTGTTTTTAGATCTAACACCGCAACAATATCAGCTATACACTTCTTAACAAATTTGCCATCAGAATATGGGCGTTTAGCACGAGCAATATTCCGCTGACATAACAAAACTAGCATCCGTCGTTGTAACTGCTTCCTTACTGAAAGTTGTTAACAGTGTCCGCTGGCCATTTAGTGATTATTTTATCACAATTAGCTTATTTTTCCTTAATTCTGATGTAGGTGGATAATCATACTATTTTTTTTTACGATTTGTTTCATAGTGGCGTTTCAAGTTACTGGCTTTGTAATGACTGAGTGACACGTGGCTTACCTCCGTTGTCGGTGAATGCAAAAGCACCCTCCCACATTGGCTTAAAATTTCTGTTTTCATCTTCATACTTACGTTTATTGCAATTTGAGGCTATCTTCTTTCAGAAGATTTTCAAAGACACTCTGAAACAAAACAAATCAGGCTCGCCCAAAATGGCTCGACAAAGAAACTGAAAAAAGTATTGCTAAAAAGAGACAGATTTATAAGAAATACAAGTGCTCGGGTTCACTTATGATTATCAAAATTATGTAATAATGCAGAGTTTAAAAAAAAAAGACAATAAAAAAAAACGAAAACGACAATACGAAATGAATATCACTGATAAATCCAAAGAGAATTGCAAAGAATTCTATAGTTACATTAGAGATAAAAAGGTTATTAGGAATCACATTGGCCCACTATTATCTACTGATGGTCAACTTGAATATTCAAATGAAGGAATGTGTGATATTTTTAACAACGATTTTAGCTCAGCATTCGTAAACGAAACACCTCATGGTGAACTCCAATCTGAAACCTGTGAAAATTCTAGGGTAAATTTACTCACTACGGTAAATTAACATAAGAAAAAATTGAAAGGTGTATAGATAAACTCAGTTAATAAAACACCAGGGCCTGACGGTTGGCATCCAAGAATCTTAAAGGAAATGAAAAATGAGATTGTTGTTCTATTAGAAATTATTTTCAAGAAATCCATCATATCCGGAGATGTCCCAAGAGAATGGAAGCTAGCTAACGTTACTCCTACACTCAAAAAAGGTGACAAAAAGAAACCAAATAACTACAGACCTATAAGCTTGACTTCAATCGTAGGTAAAATGAAGGAAACTGTCATCAGAGATGCTATCGAACATCATTTAGAAAGTAACTGTTTGATGATAGCCACCATGAAATTAGACGGAAACTTTCTTGCGTGACCAACTTACTCGATTTCTACAACACAGTCATCTCAAATTATGACAAAAGAAACAATATAGATTTAATATATCTAGACTTTGCAAAAGCTTTTGATACCGTCCCCCACGAAAGGCTACTTACTAAATTAGCTTCACACGAAGTGGTAGCCTATTAAGTTGGACTAGAAATTGGTTGAATGATCGAAAACAGAGTTGTTTTAAATGGCAAAACTTCTAGATGGAAATTTTTTACGAGTGGAGTTCCTCAGGGTTCCGTTCTTGGGCCACTTCTATTCATAGTATATATAAATGATATAGACCACGGACTAAAATCTATTGTCTCCAAATTTGCTTATGATACAAAACTGTCCACAATGGCAAATGATTGCTTAAATCAATTAGATATTCGAGAAGATTTAGATCAATTACAGCAATGGTCTGAAAAGTGGCTAATGAAATTTAACACAAGTAAATGCAAGGTTATGCACATAGGTAAAAATAACAGTAAGCACGATTACAAGTTATTTGGAAATTCGTTAACAAAAGCAGATAGTGAAAAGGATCTCGGCGTAATTATCATTAACGATCTCAAATCATCTAAGCAGTGTATTTCAACCTCTGGGAAAGCAAACAAGATTCCAGGACTGATTGCACGATCTTTCGACTTCAAAAGTCCATCTCTCATTAACAAGCTATATAAATTGTTAGTTCGTCCATGTTTGGAATATGCTGTTTCCGTATGGTCACCGAATCTTAACCGATTCCAAATATCAAAAATAAATCATACGAAAATAGACTAAAACATGTCAATCTGTTTTCCCTAAAAAAAAAATGTAAACTCAGAGGTGACTTGATACAGGTCTTTAAGATTCTAAAGGGAATTGACATCAAAAGTGACAAAATGTTCGCACTGAATGAGAATCCGACAAGAAATAATGGTCACAACTGTCAGGAAATAGATTTGATTTATAAGTGGGTAGAAACAACTTTGCCAACCGTGTAGTTAATGAATGGAACAAACTTCTTGCAGAGGCAGTGCAATGTAGTTCAATTCGAAGCTTTAAGATTCATTTAGATAAACACCTAAGCAAGATGCTGTAATGACTGCTATTCATTTTATATTATTTGTTTATTATTGCTTTATTTTCATTTATTATTAGTTATCTGTCAATTTACTATTATTTACTATTTACCTGTTTATTTATTATTTAACTATACCTATGCATTTATTTCATTTATTATTATTTATATTATAATTTCTATTTGTCTTATATATTATATTTTTTTACGTATCCGACCTAGTTATGGACCAAAAGGTCTCCTGTCGACATGCTCCGCCTTTGTAATCCTTTGTATCCGAAGTGTACCGACTGTATCCACAGTACAACGTGTGGAGCTTTCTCGGTAGTTCCCCTACGGCCTGCAATTCATCTTCTTGCAAAAGACACTGGTTTAATTTTCTCCCGACACACTGCCAGGGCTGCCAGGTGTTCAGAGATGAAAATAGCCACATGCTATATTAAATATAGCCATGAATAGCCATATTTCTTTTAAATAGAATGATACTTGGTAACCAATATTTCAAAGGAATAACAGCCTAGGATTCATAAGTTTTAACTTAAATTCAAAATTACATAAAAAATGGCAGTGAAAATCAAGAATGAGAAGAGACACCGATGCAGTTACACTCGTACTTTAGATGTAGAATACGTATTTACAACATCTGGATGCATACAGAACGTTGTCAAATGTGACGCAATCAACAAGTTTATTGTCATAGTTTATATTTTCCTAATTTTCCGATTATAATGCTAATAACTGGATTCATACCCAGTAAAAAATTATAAAGGTTGATTGTTTTCTTTTTTTCTTATCTTTTATGCTAACTGATGAAAAAAGATAAGTCAACTTTTTTCCACGAGTCTCATATTAAAAATCAAAGAGCCGCACGTGGCTCGCAAGCCGCGGTTTGGCCACCCCTGCAATATAACAAGATTATGTAATAATAATAAAAAGTATAACGAAAAGATGAAAAGACAACAGGAAAGACGAAGGGGAAAAGGAGGAGGAGGAGGAGGAGGAGGGGAGGGGAGGAGGGGAGGAGGGGAGGAGGGGAGGGGAGGAGGGAAGGAGTGGAAGGGGGAGAGGATGGGAGGAGGGGGAGGAGGGGGAGAGGAGGGGGAGGAGGAGGAGGAGGAGGAGGAGGAGGGGAGGAGAGGGAGGAAGACGAACGGAAAAGAGGGAAAGAGAGCCTTGGATAAATGCCATTTCCCCAGGTAACCAGTCCTGTTCAAAGCCAAATTGCCCGTCACGATTTTTGCCCCACTTGTCATCCTAATCCGAACACTTCCGTCACTTTGCAGATTCATTCACAGACTCCTAAATTGTTCCCTTCGACCATCCTGAAACATCGAGATCGTATATGATACAAACGAGTCTACAATTCGTGGCACATTTTGGACACTTTAACCATTTATATACTATTTACGCACGCGAGCGCGTATGCGTGTATTTACCTAAAAGTACCTAATTCGATTGACCTAATTGTTGTATATAAGAAAGGAGCAAAACTAGTGGGTTCCTCTCTCTTAATTTTTGGTTTATCATGTGTGTGTATGTGTGTGTGTGTGTGTGTGTGTGTGTGTGTGTGTGTGTGTGTGTGTGTGTGTGTGTGTGTGTGTGTGTGCATGTGTATATAAATATACTGTATATATGTTTGTTTATGCACGCGCGCGCGCGTGTGTGTATGTGTGCGTGCGTTCGTGTGTGTACATTCGTGTGCGTTCGCGCGCGCGCGCTTGTGTGTGTGTATAAATATATACATATGTGAGCACCTGTGTGTGATTCACCACGGTCTTGTGTCATGTCTTGGACTTGTGATCCACATCTATTATTCTCCCGGATGAGAGCTCAGAGCTCAAATATTGTTCGATCTATGTGTAATGGAGTGAACTTGTGATCGTGTGTTCTAAATATGAAGTGGGGAGGAATGCACACTTCCCTATTTTACAAGTTTTTATTACGCAAGATTTCCAAACCCTATGTCTGGCTATATCAACTTGACGAACCAAACCTTGTCATAAGACCAAGAGGGGTTCCTTAATCTAGACCTGAACTATCACGTCATTTCTAAACTACAGATCTGGCAGAAACCTCTAGAAGTAGAATTTCTCCTTGACAACATTCACCAACACGTAAAAGACGGAAAAGTAACAGCGAAGGAAGGACTACATGCTGAGCTACTAAGAGAAGCCAGGAAAACCCGTGGGAACCATAACATCAAGATACTTGAGAAAAGAGACATAAAAGCTGCTAAAGAACTCAGGGAGGACCCCAAGATAAGCATCCGTCGTGCTAATAACGCTGCCAATTATGTCTTACTCCCCACTGAAGTCTACCTATAGAAAACGGATGTTATCCTAAGTGGCAGTTTCAAATTCCAACGAATTGCAAGGAATCCGATAGAGGGAAATAAAAAGAAAAAGCAATAAAATTTTGGAAACCGTCAACGGCAATTAAATAAAATTGCAGGTGGATTTAACCCAGGATATTGCTACGGCAATATCAAGACACAAAAGCCAGGTTACCCCGTGAGACCTATCATTAACCAAATTTCCACACCTACCTACCTTCTTGGTAAGAAACTAAATAAGCTCCTTACTCCCTTCGTCCCTTGCGAATTCAGCCTCACGTCAGCTACCAACTTCATTGATCTCCTCAATAACTCTGATCCTCATGGAGTTATTGCTTCGTTCGACATAGAGAGTTTATTAACAAACATTTTAGTAAACAGAACCACTGAGTACATCCTGAAGGAGATCTACCCAGATAACGACATCCCCAAACTCGATTCACCGAAGACGCTCCGAAATCCCTATTGCAAGTCTGCACCAGGAAGGCTCCAAACTAGTGACAATCATTTCACCCAGCTGTCTAAGAATATAGAGCCAGGTGACTGTTCGTTCCCAAACTTAACTTCTGACCTGCGATCCATACTCCCTGTCCTACCGAGCAAATGCAGCTCCCCCCCCCCAAAAAGAGAGAGAAAAAGAGAGAGAGAGAGAGAGAGAGAGAGAGAGAGAGAGAGAGAGAGAGAGAGAGAGAGAGAGAGAGAGAGAGAGAGAGAGAGAGAGAGAGAGAGAGAGAGAAAGAGAGAGAGAGAGAGAGAAAAAGAGAGAGAGAGAGAGAGAGAGAGAGAGAGAGAGAGAGAGAGAGAGAGAGAGAGAGACTCTCCATGCAGAACCTTTGTTATCTTGAATTCATTATTTGCTAAAATCAGAGATATACGTGTTTCTCTGTAACTGTTAATCTTCACGCTTTAGTTGCTAACGATTCTATACATAGTAAAGAAAAGGCGAGCGCTGAAAACCTGCATCAAATTGTAAAGATAACTAACAATACGAGGAAGGTGAGAAGCATACACCACGAGGCGCGTAGCTGCGGTCGAAGCCGTCACCTTCTTCCAATGCTTTTTGGGGACTGTTGGGGCAGGTAACTAGCAGTCTCTGCTGAAAATTGGAAAGAAGTGCGGGATTCGAACCCACAACCAAGCGAAAGCGAGACCGGCACGCTTCCGATGAAGCCACCAGCGCACATAACATATGGACATGAACACATTATTTTCCTTTATACCTGTTATTTCAGAAATGCATGTACTTGATTGTTTTTTTGGGCAAACGTGCAGGGAATATTACTTTTACAGTGTAGGCATCCAATGCGATTGGTTTCATGCAACTGGTTGCGTCAGAAGGCGAGCTGCCTAAGTCATTATAGAGAATATATTTTCAATGTTTACAATGTTATGGCTGCAGGCCCAGCTACGACCACAAATTAACACACAAACACCATTGGAGAACAAGAATAGAAATAACATTTAAAAATCCATATTTTTACGATATATCGAAATATGAAGAGTTCTTTAACATCACTACCGAATTATACATATTTCAAGCGATATACAACTATAACAAAAGGATGAGAGAACAAGAGTTTAGATTTAAGTGAGCAAGATATTTGTATTCTTAGAATATCTTGAAGTATCAACAGGTACGTTCCTCTCGCTTTCAACGTGGGCGGAATTCAATTCACTTATCTTGTCAAGTATTCAGTCAACCTATCTGCCGTCGTTCCAAGTTAATCAAGGGTAATATGAAAGCCTGGCTTGACAACACACCTCAGTCACATCGAGTCACCGGGCGCAGATCATTTTCAAAATGATGTGCTGGTGGCGTTATTGGAAGCGTGCTGATCTCGCATTCCCTGGAGTAATTGTGTATTACCTGTTCCAAGAGTCCCCTAAGCACATAGGACAAACGTGACTGCTTCGGCCGCAGCCACGTGACATCTGGCGTATGCTATTCACCTTTTGTGCGTTGGTGGCGTAATCTCAACCGTGCTGATCTCTCATTCGCTTAGTTGTGGCATAATAAGGCAAAGGTGACGCCTTCCGTTGCAGCTACACAGCGCCTCCAGCAGCAGTCTCCTTACCACCACCTTTTATAGGTCACTGTGCTCGAACTAGGTCTTCTGCAATACTCTGCCGAACCCTCGTCTCGAAGCGCTCCTCTTAAACGTTCTTTCTTACACTTAACGTTTGGCGTCTACATCCCACTCTTGTATGTATTCTGGCTGAAACCAAGAGGTTTTATTCAGCCAAGAGAAACTCCTGTAGATATGGAAGCGTTGAGCAGCTATATTCAAGTCAATATGAATCCCCCTTTTGTGTCTTGAATTACATTACTGTTATTGCATCTCTCACTGACCTTGATTGACCTATTTTCATCTATATTACTCTATTGTACTTTAATCCAGACTTTTTTATTCCTTCCCTTTATTTTCTTTTTCTTTTTTCATTTTTGTTTCACCTTTTCTTTACCTTTTTCTCTTTTTTATTTTTTATTTGTTCCTTTAGTTCGTTCTTGTTTTTCTTTTTTTCGTTTTCTCTTTTTCTTTCTTTTTTTAAGTTTCTTCATTTCTTTCCTTCTTTCTCTCCATTTTTCCCTTTTACTTTTCTTTCCTTATTTATTTCTTCCTTCCCACCCCACCAACAAAGCAATTTTGATCAGCAGCGTATCAAAAATGGTTGAGGAATGGGGTTTTGATTAATCCAAATTTCGTTTCTCTTCTGTCAATGAATAAAACCGTTGGAGTACATAAGCAGCGCCACTAAGCTAAAGTGGTATGTTAATATATTCCAGCATTCACTCCATACTGAACGTTTCCATCCATCAAAGACTCATTTTAACAAAATTTATACTTTCCATTTTTCATTTCACTTAGTCACACATGACAATGCGTTGCAATGTTGGAGCTCTACGTACGTTTACTCACACGCAAAATGGAGCATCTCTAACTGATAATGAAACTAAGGATTGAAAGTCTTCCTGCTCGAGCCGTTTTACAGTTATCAATATGTTTACCTCTTTCGTTTCATTTTCAATAAATTCCCCGACTCCTTAATTTCCAGTTTCCTTCGCAACGAGAACTTCCTTTAGACGTTTTGCTCTGGCCATTGGCAATCATTTCTATTCGGCCAAAGACAACTTCTCGCCTTCCTCACCATACGCCTGTAAAACAAGTTCTCATGGTGCTCTGGCTCACAAGACCTCTTCACACGTTTCTATCTTCATGCAGAACCGTTTCATCTAAATCTTTTGTAGTTCCTCTCTTAATATGTGCCTCTTTTGTTCCCTACTTCGAACGAATCCCAAGTCTTTCTACTGGTCCTTTTCCTAGTGATTGCTGATTTAGAAAATTCTTTGGGTGTCTCTCTGCATCCATCTCTGCATTTATCCTCTCCATGGGGAGAACTTGTGCCAGCGGTCAAGACTCTACAAGAGGACTGAGGACCACCGGAGGGAGTGAGTGAGTGAGTGAGTGAGTGAGTGAGTGAGTGAGTGAGTGAGTGAGTGAGTGAGTGAGTGGGTGGGTGGGTGAATGAGTGAATCTCTCTCCATCCAACCTCTCGAAGACATCAATCTCGAGCTAAACTGTATATTCGATAATGGTCCGGATATCAATCACGCGAGCATTCCTATGTACATAAACTGCATCAGGCGAGAATTAAGGACCCAATGACAAACATTAGTAAGAATAATACAACAAAGAGAAAGAATTATCCACTATCATATACCATCTACAACCATAAAACCTGGAAGAAAAATAGCTATTAAAAAAATTGAGGCCTTTTGTCCCTCTTCCCACTATTACGGTCATTAATTTTAAGCCAAGACTGTTGTTGAGGTAACTGCAGAGGTAATTCATCCCACTTCCCGTTGGTTACTGCTGTCATTACTTTGCAACTTTTATATCATTATCAGTTGCAACTCGCTGCAATTCGCGAACATCAGGGGTATGGCTACGAAAGCATTCCAATGGGTTTGGCAGTTAACTAGCAAGGAATATAATACACAAGAACATGAGAAAGGAGACTACAAGAGGCCATATGGCCTACACTATGCAGCTCCATATCGATTACCATCTCTTCTTAAAACAACCGATAGTTTCAGCGCTCACTACATGGTTACTCGGTCTATTCCATTCGTTGCCTACTCTATTGGTAAACCTGTTCTTGCCAATTTCCCTCTTAAATCTATTTTTTTCCATTTTAAATGCATTACTGCGAGTCGTACCCTGTTGTCTTAATATGATAACCTTGTCAGCATCACCCTTGTTAAAGTCCTTGATCAACTTGAACATCTCTGTTAGATTAGCCCGCACTCTGCGTCTTTCTAGGGAGTGTTAAGCCTGTCCTCGTAAGGTGAATTTCTGAATCCATGTACCATTTTGGTCATTCTACTCTTTACTGATGCTTGTGGATTTATATCCATTCTATAGGACGGAGGCAAAAATTGTACCGCATATGGATGGATCTAACACCAGAGTTTGATAACTACCTCTGCAATTTTATTTGTAATCGTCCTAGCAATAAAACCTAATGCGCTGTTAGCTCTATTTCTGGCGCCAATGCATTGTTTCCTGAATTTAAGAGGACTTTCTAGCACTCCTAAGTCTCTCACGCACTCGGTTTTCTTTAAAAATGTGTTATCTAAGTAAATATGTTTTCCGGGTTGTATAAACCTACGTTTAACACACTGTACCTTGAGATATTGAAGTCCATTTCCCCTTTCACCGACCATATGAACAATTTAATATCTTCCTTCAATATCCCGGTGTCCTCTCCTGACCTGATTTGGCGTCCTATTTTAGTGTCGTCCGGAAACTTAAACTTACATCACTAATAATCCCATTGTCCAAATTATTTATATACTAAATTAATAATAAGGTACCCAATACCGAACCCTGAGGAACTCCACTAGTAATACTCCCCCATTTGGATTTTACATCGTTAATGGTGGCCCGCTTTTTTTTTTTTTTTTTCCCACTGATCCATACTCTAATCCATTCAAACACTTTTACTCCTATGCCATGGGCATAGGAGGATATATAAAATAACTATCGTTGTTACCTGATGCTTGGTAGACATTTGTATAAAAAGAAAAAAATATTAGTTACACATGACTTACCCTTGGTAAACCCATGCTGTGAGCCACGAATGAAATTACGTCTCTATGTGATCTTTCATTCTATTAGCTATTAATGATTCTAACATTTTGCCTACAACCGACGTCAAACTGATTGTGCACAGACGATTTTTCACCATTTTTAAAAACAGAAACAACGATTGCTTGCCGACTTTATGAATATTTCTGTTAACCGGTCGCAAATTTCAAATTTACACTCTCTAAAGACTCGAATTTTTTTTTGTCTGGACCAGGGGATTTTGTAGCTTTAAGTCTATCAATCTGTTTGACTACTTCTTCCTTACTAATCCTGATGTTAGTTAGTCTACTTCCCTCATCTCCATATACATACATACATACATACATCACATACATACATACACACATACATACATACATACAGATACTCACTTCACTCACTCCGCTGGATCTTGAACCTCAGGTAGAATCTGGTCCGCCAACAGTAATTCTCTCCCTGTCCTTCGGTCCTGTGCTACTTCCATCCAGGTTGCTTTATTTATTCCTCTTCTATCCATCTCCGCATCCACACCGTCCATCCATCTCATTCGAGGTCTCCCTCTGGGTCTTCTTCCAGGTATTCTACCCATCATAACTCGTTTTGGAATTCTATGGTCCTCTATACGCGCCACATGACCAGTCCATCTCAATTTTGTTCTATTTATAACATCTGTTATTTTCTCTTGTTTAGTTATTTCTCTCAGCTCATTATTGTGTCGTCCTCTCCACCCATTCTCATTTTCATCAAAATATCATACACACATACGTACACACACACACCCAAACACGCGTAAACACACACACACACACGCAAGCGCACACACAAGCACATCCATATACTGTGTATTTGTGTGCGCGCAAGCCTGTATCTAATACATATACCGACCTGTAGTACAACAGCCATTGCCAACCATTTACTTCGTCGAATTCTCTCGCTAACTCCCGACAACCGAGAGTAAACAACCTTGTTGGACATCTTCGACCCCGCCAGACAATCAATTTTGTTCTGTTTAACAGTCCATGAGCTCATCCTCCCAAGTCTAAGCTCGTAGAATACAGGGTGCCGAAGGGACCACTTGGAATGAAGGGCGCCCGTGGGGTCTCTCGGAATGAAGGACGTTCAAGGGCCCATCGGGATGAAAAATAACCAAATAGGCCCTCATAACGAAAGGCGTATGAAGGGCCCCTTGTAATGAAAGGCGGCCCTTGGGGCCTTCAGAATAAAGGGCGTTAGCGGGGCCTCGCAAAGAAGAGTACCCAAGAGGCACCTCGCAATGAAGGACGCTCCAGGGAGCCATTCGGTGTGGAGTTTGAGGGGCCCCTAGAAATGAAGGGACGCTTGGACTGAAGGGACCCATAAACTCCCCTTTGAATGAAGGACATCCAGGAGAGCCCTTCGTAATGAAATCCACGCACGTGGCCCCCACGGATTGAAGGAACCCCCAGGGAATTCCTTGTAATATAGGATACCCGAGGGGCTCTTCATAACGATGGGTACCTGAGGGGACCCTGGGAATGAGGGGATTAAGACTCCTGCATGAGCGCTCTAGTAAACAGTCCGCTATCGATTCCCGTGTGTTGGGCTACCTCGAAGGCGGTTTATACAAGATGTCGCGGTGCTCATGCCGTATACATAACCCACGGAGGTTTGCAACCTTGTGCAGCGCTGTGGCTCAATACGTGGCACGCACGTATGCACATACTATTTTGTGTATATACCTACTAACAGATCGGGCCATTTGAGCTATCGAGCTCTCATCTGGGAGGATGGTACCTGTCAATCATAAGCTCACCTCGTGATCCAGGGCCATGATGATTCACAAAGATACACACACACACACACACACACGCGCGCGCGCGCGCGCGCGCACGCACATGCATACACAAACGTAGACACACACACAAACGCAAGCACACAATTACATATCAATCTGTAGCCTTGATTTCTTCTATCAGGAGACACGCGACCCAAAGTTCCTGACACGTCCACTGGATTGCCCCATAAATCACTCCAAATGAATTTTGTATTGCTGCTTGTATTGCATTGAGATATAATATGCTCTCCTATATATTGACTATATGGACATATTGTCTGCCTTCAGACCGGTTTTGTGGTTTTAGTGGTGAATGGTAACCTGAAGGACATTATCTTTGTACCGCAAATGAACAATTCGTTCTCTTGTGTTCTTTTCAGAACAGCCAACACCTAAAATATTTTATCTATTCTTGTAGCGATTCAATTTGTCACGTTCATGCCACCACATTTTTTAAACGTGGCATCATTTAAGTCTCCTAGTCTCTGCAGCTTATTATCACATTTGAACATTTCCCTTTTGATACCCATTTACTGAATCAGTTTAAATCACATCTCGCACGACAATACGCTACACTGTTTGAATCCCGAAGTTTCCCGTGACGTCTACACGTCGTGGAAATCCAAACCCAAAGGTCAAAGGTGACCTTGATGGCAGCATCAGGTGCCTCGGGCCTGGAGGTGTCCTCCAGACAAAATGACGTCAGTAGGAATCGACCCCGTATCCCCGTAGGTCACTCCTCGTATCTGTGCTGCAAGTGAACGCACGAGATCTGAAGCGCCTGCTGTTGTGTTCATGAACATACCTCAGTTAACAATATAATTACCATAACTATTTCCTTTAAGAATGGCATTCCAGAATAAAGTTCTTTATATATAAAAGCAGAGGGAATTACAGGGAGCAAGATAATTGATAAGAGACACCTTGAGGCAGCCAATTCACTCAGAGAGGACCATGATATTACCATCCGCCGAGCTGATAAAGCTGCTCACTACGTACTGATCCCCACCGAAGACTACCTAAACAAGATGGACACCTTACAAATGGATGTGACTAAATTCGAACGGATCACTAGGAACCCTATAGAAGAAATTAAAACGAAGGCGAATAGAATTGTGGAAACCGTCAATACCAAAGCAGGGGGTCTGAAGCTTCCAAAGCTCGTAGGCAACTGTGGCTTAGGTTGTTATGGTATGTTAAGATCACAAAGCAAGATCTCCCTCAAGCCCATAATCAGTCAAATTCCCACCTCAACTTACGTTATTGCTAAAAAGTTGAACGAGTTACTTACACCATTTGTTC
>NC_134778.1:85801712-85821712 GCF_046742065.1 Oratosquilla oratoria
AGAGAGAGAGAGACTCTCCATGCAGAACCTTTGTTATCTTGAATTCATTATTTGCTAAAATCAGAGATATACGTGTTTCTCTGTAACTGTTAATCTTCACGCTTTAGTTGCTAACGATTCTATACATAGTAAAGAAAAGGCGAGCCGCTGAAAACCTGCATCAAATTGTAAAGATAACTAACAATACGAGGAAGGTGAGAAGCATACACCACGAGGCGCGTAGCTGCGGTCGAAGCCGTCACCTTCTTCCAATGCTTTTTGGGGACAGTTGGGGCAGGTAACTAGCAGCCTCTGCTGAAATTGGAAAGAATTGCGGGACTCGAACCCACAACCAAGCGAAAGCGAGACCGGCACGCTTCCGATGAAGCCACCAGCGCACATAACATATGGACATGAACACATTATTTTCCTTTATACCTGTTATTTCAGAAATGCATGTACTTGATTGTTTTTTTGGGCAAACGTGCAGGGAATATTACTTTTACAGTGTAGGCATCCAATGCGATTGGTTTCATGCAACTGGTTGCGTCAGAAGGCGAGCTGCCTAAGTCATTATAGAGAATATATTTTCAATGTTTACAATGTTATGGCTGCAGGCCCAGCTACGACCACAAATTAACACACAAACACCATTGGAGAACAAGAATAGAAATAACATTTAAAAATCCATATTTTTACGATATATCGAAATATGAAGAGTTCTTTAACATCACTACCGAATTATACATATTTCAAGCGATATACAACTATAACAAAAGGATGAGAGAACAAGAGTTTAGATTTAAGTGAGCAAGATATTTGTATTCTTAGAATATCTTGAAGTATCAACAGGTACGTTCCTCTCGCTTTCAACGTGGGCGGAATTCAATTCACTTATCTTGTCAAGTATTCAGTCAACCTATCTGCCGTCGTTCCAAGTTAATCAAGGGTAATATGAAAGCCTGGCTTGACAACACACCTCAGTCACATCGAGTCACCGGGCGCAGATCATTTTCAAAATGATGTGCTACGGCGTTATTGGAAGCGTGCTGATCTCGCATTCCCTGGAGTAATTGTGTATTACCTGTTCCAAGAGTCCCCTAAGCACATAGGACAAACGTGACTGCTTCGGCCGCAGCCACGTGACATCTGGCGTATGCTATTCACCTTTTGTGCGTTGTTGGCGTAATCTCAACCGTGCTGATCTCTCATTCGCTTAGTTGTGGCATAATAAGACAAAGGTGACGCCTTCCGTTGCAGCTACACAGCGCCTCCAGCAGCAGTCTCCTTACCACCACCTTTTATAGGTCACTGTGCTCGAACTAGGTCTTCTGCAATACTCTGCCGAACCCTCGTCTCGAAGCGCTCCTCTTAAACGTTCTTTCTTACACTTAACGTTTGGCGTCTACATCCCACTCTTGTATGTATTCTGGCTGAAACCAAGAGGTTTTATTCAGCCAAGAGAAACTCCTGTAGATATGGAAGCGTTGAGCAGCTATATTCAAGTCAATATGAATCCCCCTTTTGTGTCTTGAATTACATTACTGTTATTGCATCTCTCACTGACCTTGATTGACCTATTTTCATCTATATTACTCTATTGTACTTTAATCCAGACTTTTTTATTCCTTCCCTTTATTTTCTTTTTCTTTTTTCATTTTTGTTTCACCTTTTCTTTACCTTTTTCTCTTTTTTATTTTTTATTTGTTCCTTTAGTTCGTTCTTGTTTTTCTTTTTTTCGTTTTCTCTTTTTCTTTCTTTTTTTAAGTTTCTTCATTTCTTTCCTTCTTTCTCTCCATTTTTCCCTTTTACTTTTCTTTCCTTATTTATTTCTTCCTTCCCACCCCACCAACAAAGCAATTTTGATCAGCAGCGTATCAAAAATGGTTGAGGAATGGGGTTTTGATTAATCCAAATTTCGTTTCTCTTCTGTCAATGAATAAAACCGTTGGAGTATATAAGCAGCGCCACTAAGCTAAAGTGGTATGTTAATATATTTCAGCATTCACTCCATACTGAACGTTTCCATCCATCAAAGACTCATTTTAACAAAATTTACACTTTCCATTTTTCATTTCACTTAGTCACACATGACAATGCGTTGCAATGTTGGAGCTCTACGTGCGTTTACTCACACGCAAAATGGAGCATCTCTAACTGATAATGAAACTAAGGATTGAAAGTCTTCCTGCTCGAGCCGTTTTACAGTTATCAATATGTTTACCTCTTTCGTTTCATTTTCAATAAATTCCCCGACTCCTTAATTTCCAGTTTCCTTCGCAACGAGAACTTCCTTTAGACGTTTTGTTCTGGCCATTGGCAATCATTTCTATTCGGCCAAAGACAACTTCTCGCCTTCCTCACCATACGCCTGTAAAACAAGTTCTCATGGTGCTCTGGCTCACAAGACCTCTTCACACGTTTCTATCTTCATGCAGAACCGTTTCATCTAAATCTTTTGTAGTTCCTCTCTTAATATGTGCCTCCTTTGTTCCCTACTTCGAACGAATCCCAAGTCTTTCTACTGGTCCTTTTCCTAGTGATTGCTGATTTAGAAAATTCTTTGGGTGTCTCTCTGCATCCATCTCTGCATTTATCCTCTCCATGGGGAGAACTTGTGTCAGTGGTCAAGATTCTACAAGAGGATTGAGGACCACCGGAGTGAGTGAGTGAGTGAGTGAGTGAGTGAGTGAGTGAGTGAGTGAGTGAGTGAGTGAGTGAGTGGGTGGGTGAATGAGTGAATCTCTCTCCATCCAACCTCTCGAAGACATCAATCTCGAGCTAAACTGTATATTCGATAATGGTCCGGATATCAATCACGCGAGCATTCCTATGTACATAAACTGCATCATGCGAGAATTAAGGACCCAAGGACAAACATTAGTAAGAATAATACAACAAAGAAAAAGAATTATCCACTATCATATACCATCTACAACCATAAAACCTGGAAGAAAAATAGCTATTAAAAAAATTGAGGCCTTTTGTCCCTCTTCCCACTATTACGGTCATTAATTTTAAGCCAAGACTGTTGCTGAGGTAACTGCAGAGGTAATTCATCCCACTTCCCGTTGGTTACTGCTGTCATTACTTTGCAACTTTTATATCATTATCAGTTGCAACTCGCTGCAATTCGCGAACCTCAGGGGTATGGCTACGAAAGCATTCCAATGGGTTTGGCAGTTAACTAGCAAGGAATATAATACACAAGAACATGAGAAAGGAGACTACAAGAGGCCATATGGCCTACACTATGCAGCTCCATGTCGATTACCACCTCTTCTTAAAACAACCGATAGTTTCAGCGCTCACTACATGGTTACTCGGTCTATTCCATTCGTTGCCTACTCTATTGGTAAACCTGTTCTTACCAATTTCCCTCTTAAATCTTTTTTTTTCCAATTTAAAGCCATTACTGCGAGTCGTGCCCTGTTGTCTTAATATGATAACCTTGTCAGCATCACCCTTGTTAAAGCCCTTGATCAACTTGAACATCTCTGTTAGATTACCCCGCACTCTGCGTCTTTCTAGGGAGTGTAAATTAAGGTGCTAAGCCTGTCCTCGTAAGGTGAATTTCTGAATCCATGTAACATTTTGGTCATTCTACTCTTTACAGATGCTTGTGGATTTATATCCATTCTATAGGACGGAGGCAAAAATTGTACCGCATATGGATGGATCTAACACCAGAGTTTGATAACTACCTCTGCAATTTTATTTGTAATCGTCCTAGCAATAAAACCTAATGGTCTGTTAGCTCTATTTCTGGCGCCAATGCATTGTTTCCTGGATTTAAGAGGACTTTCTAGCACTCCTAAGTCTCTCACGCACTCGGTTTTCTTCAAAAATGTGTTGTCTAACTAAATATGTTTTCCGGGTTGTATAAACCTACGTTTAACACACTGAACCTTGAGATATTGAAGTCCATTTCCCATTTCATCGACCATATGAACAATTTAATATCTTCCTCCAATATCCCGGTGTCCTCTCCTGACCTGATTTGGCGTCCTATTTTAGTGTCGTCCGGAAACTTAAACTTACATCACTAAAAATCCCATTGTCCAAATTATTTATATACTAAATGAATAATAAGGTACCTAATACCGAACCCTGGGGAACTCCACTAGTAATACTCCTCCATTTGGATTTTATATCGTTAATGGTGGCCCGCTTTTTTTTTTTTTTTTTTTTTTTTTTTTTTTCACTGATCCATACTCTAATCCATTCAAACACTTTTCCTCCTATGCCATGGGCATAGGAGGAATATATAAAATAACTATCATTGTTACCTGATGCTTGGTAGACATTAGTGTAAAAAGAAAAAATATTAGTTACACATGACTTACCCTTGGTAAACCCATGCTGTGAGCCATGAATGAAATTACGTCTCTATGTGATCTTTCATTCTATTAGCTATTAATGATTCTAACATTTTGCCTACAACCGACGTCAAACTGATTGTGCACAGACGATTTTTCACCATTTCTAAAAACAGAAACAACGATTGCTTGCCGACTTTATGAATATTTCTGTTAACCGGTCGCAAATTTCAAATTTACACTCTCTAAAGACTCGAATTTTTTTTTGTCTGGACCAGGGGATTTTGTAGCTTTAAGTCTATCAATCTGTTTGACTACTTCTTCCTTACTGGTGCTGATGTTAGTTAGTCTACTTCCCTCATCTCCATATACATACATACATACATACATCACATACATACACACACACATACATACATACATACATACACACATACTCACTCACTCCGCTGGATCTTGAACCTCAGGTAGAATCTGGTCCGCCAACAGTAATTCTCTCCCTGTCCTTCGGTCCTGTGCTACTTCCATCCAGGTTGCTTTATTTATTCCTCTTCTATCCATCTCCGCATCCACACCGTCCATCCATCTCATTCGAGGTCTCCCTCTGGGTCTTCTTCCAGGCATTCTACCCATCATAACTCGTTTTGGAATTCTATGGTCCTCTATACGCGCCACATGACCAGTCCATCTCAATTTTGTTCTATTTATAACATCTGTTATTTTCTCTTGTTTAGTTATTTCTCTCAGCTCATTATTGTGTCGTCCTCTCCACCCATTCTCATTTTCATCAAAAAATCATACACACATACGTACACAGACACACCCAAACACGCGTAAACACACACACACACGCAAGCGCACACACAAGCACATCCATATACTGTGTATTTGTGTGCGCGCAAGCCTGTATCTAATACATATACCGACCTGTAGTACAACAGCCATTGCCAACCATTTACTTCGTCGAATTCTCTCGCTAACTCCCGACAACCGAGAGTAAACAACCTTGTTGGACATCTTCGACCCCGCCAGACAATCAATTTTGTTCTGTTTAACAGTCCATGAGCTCATCCTCCCAAGTCTAAGCTCGTAGAATACAGGGTGCCGAAGGGACCACTTGGAATGAAGGGCGCCCGTGGGGTCTCTCGGAATGAAGGACGTTCAAGGGCCCATCGGGATGAAAAACAACCAAATAGGCCCTCATAACGTAAGGCGTATGAAGGGCCCCTTGTAATGAAAGGCGGCCCTTGGGGCCTTCAGAATAAAGGGCGTTAGCGGGGCCTCGCAAAGAAGAGTACCCAAGAGGCACCTCGCAATGAAGGACGCTCCAGGGACCCATTCGGTGTGGAGTTTAAGGGGCCCCTAGAAATGAAGGGACGCTTGGACTGAAGGGCACCCATAAACTCCCCTTTGAATGAAGGATATCCAGGAGAGCCCTTCGTAATGAAATCCACGCACGTGGCCCCCACGGATTGAAGGAACACCCAGGGAACCCCTTGTAATATAGGATACCCGAGGGGCTCTTCATAATGAAGGGTACCCGAGGTGACCCTGGGAATGAGGGGATTAAGACTCCTGCATGAGCGCTCTAGTAAACAGTCCGCTATCGATTCCCGTGTGTTGGGCTACCTCGAAGGCGGTTTATACAAGATGTCGCGGTGCTCATGCCGTATACATAACCCACGGAGGTTTGCAACCTTGTGCAGCGCTGTGGCTCAATACATGTGTATACACGCACGCACGTATGCACATACTATTTTGTGTATATACCTACTAACAGATCGGGCCATTTGTGCTATCGAGCTCTCATCTGGGAGGATGGTACCTGTCAATCATAAGCTCACCTCGTGATCCAGGGCCATGATGATTCACAAAGTTACACACACACACACACACACACACACACACACACACACACACACACACATACGCACGCACATGCATACACAAACGTAGACACACACACAAACGCAAGCACACAATTACATATCAATCTGTAGCCTTCATTTCTTCTATCAGGAGACACGCGACCCAAAGTTCCGGACACGTCCACTGGATTGCCCCATAAATCACTCCAAATGAATTTTGTATTGCTGCTTGTATTGCATTGATATATAATATGCTCTCCTATATATTGACTATATGGACATATTGTCTGCCTTCAGACCGGTTTTGTGGTTTTAGTGGTGAATGGTAACCTGAAGGACATTATCTTTGTACCGCAAATGAACAATTCGTTCTCTTGTGTTCTTTTCAGAACAGCTAACACCTAAAATATTTTATCTATTCTTGTAGCGATTCAATTTGTCACCTTCATGCCACCACATTTTTAAACGTGGCATCATTTAAGTCTCCTAGTCTCTGCAGCTTATTATCACATTTGAACATTTCCCTTTTGATACCCATTTACTGAATCAGTTTAAATCACATCTCGCACGACAATACGCTACACTGTTTGAATCCCGAAGTTTCCCGTGACGTCTACACGTCGTGGAAATCCAAACCCAAAGGTCAAAGGTGACTTTGATGGCAGCATCAGGTGCCTCGGGCCTGGAGGTGTCCTCTAGACAAAATGACGTCAGTAGGAATCGACCCCGTATCCCCGTAGGTCACTCCTCGTATCTGTGCCTGCAAGTGAACGCACGAGATCTGAAGCGCCTGCTGTTGTGTTCATGAACATACCTCAGTTAACAATATAATTACCATAACTATTTCCTTTAAGAATGGCATTCAGAATAAAGTTCTTTATATATAAAAGCAGAGGGAATTACAGGAGCAAGATAATTGATAAGAGACACCTTGAGGCAGCCAATTCACTCAGAGAGGACCATGATATTACCATCCGCCGTGCTGATAAAGCTGCTCACTACGTACTGATCCCCACCGAAGACTACCTAAACAAGATGGACACCTTACAAATGGATGTGACTAAATTCGAACGGATCACTAGGAACCCTATAGAAGAAATTAAAACGAAGGCGAATAGAATTGTGGAAACCGTCAATACCAAAGCAGGGGGGCTGAAGTTTCCAAAGCTCGTAGGCAACTGTGGCTTAGGTTGTTATGGTATGTTAAGACTCACAAAGCAAGATCTCCCCTCAAGCCCATAATCAGTCAAATTCCCACCTCAACTTACGTTATTGCTAAAAAGTTGAACGAGTTACTTACACCATTTGTTCCTTCTAGGTTTATGGGATCCCCACTTGGTGTTCTTTGTAAAAAAAATCATGGGAATGGTTGAAAGAGAGATATTTAATGGTTTAAAAAGCCGTTAATATATGCAAGATACATTGACGATATCTTTGTTAAAGTAGACTACAAATCTGAACTTACCCCTTAAAAGATATACTGCAAGAGATTTCTGGACTTAATTTTACTATAGAATTTAGTCAAGAAAACAAGCTTCCCTTCTTGGGTATCCTCGTCCAACAAAGTCCTTCTTATATCAAAACAAGCGTATACACGAAACCGACCAACCCAGGGCTGTGCCTTAACGGAATGAACGAGTGCCCCCAACGCTACAAAGACTCCACCATTAGAGCTTTCATCAGAAGTTGAACCTAGAAATAGAGAGAGCAATCCAAGTCCTGGTTAATAATGGCTACCCTAACAAGGAAATCAACAAGATTAAACATGAAATAGATAAATGGTACCTACAACATAACGCGACCAACAAAGAAGGTGAATGGTTTCAAATCTTCTACAAGGCCTTTATGTATTGATTATAGTACAGATGAACGTATAATAAAACAATAAAAAAAAATTGTCAAACCCACCCAACCCCAAGATTTCCTCGATGTTGTCATTTATTATACAAACAGAAAAACCTCATCACTGCTCATGAAAAATAGCCCTTCCACGAAAATCCGAGACCTACAGAGGAGTCATCTTGTGTATGAATACTTGTGCAAAATAGGAAACTGTGCGTCCCTACCCCCTCATACATAGGATATACAACACTTAGTAGAAGAATCACTCTCCACCACCAAAATGGTACACCAAAAACTCACTATTACATGCCACAACACCACTCTAACAAGGGAAATGTTGGAAAAAAAATTATTGGACAAGAACAGAATACCAAGCGCTTGCAAATTCTCGACGCCCTTTTTATTAAAGAGAAGTCTCCAAAATTAAATTTGCAATCTAGAGGCCTTGCCATAATTCCGCCTATGAAGTCCACCACTGTACGGAATTCCACCTCCCCACGGAGTTCCACCATCCCACAGAGTTCCACCATCCCACAGAGTTCCACCACCAATCCTCCCCTTGATCATTTTTAGTGACCTCACCCAGCACCATGAACCCTATTCTTTCAATACATAAACAAGTCTTTTTATTGTAATCAATATCACTTGAAAATGTACAAAGTGCACGAAACGTCGTGAATACATTAAGAATACTCCACTGTATTTTACTATGGCTTTTGGCAGTAGTATTTCTGTGCTCAACTCTACGCATAAATCTGCAGTTCGCAAAGTAGAGAGTATCAACAAGATCATAAATACAGAAGTCGCTGTATTTTTTAACCATATATGCTTACAGGAGAACCTGCTGCCTAAATATTCAAATATGTATGTATGTATATATATATATATATATATATATATATTATATCTACAGAAAACCCACCAATGTCCTCTTTATAACCTACCATGTAGAGACTGTGATTTAGTGTACCCTGGCCAAAACGGCAAGGATCTTAACACAAGATTAACTGAGCACAAAAGATCTATTAGATATGCCCAGGAAAATTCAGCTGTTTCAACATGTCAGCAACAAAAATCATAGTCTTGACTGGGACAAGGCCAAATTATTGTTCAAGTCCAGCTGCAGCTTCAGGAAAAAAATGTCGAATCCGCCTTAATAGAAGAATGTTCGAACTTGAATATCTCCAAGGGTCAATGGTTCCCGGACATAATCTCACGTTCGTTTAGCTGTCAGCCGTTTGGTTAAAAATCTTCACCCTCTTGACCCTGCTCTTCCTCCCTCTTCTGACCTCACACCTCTACACAATTGACTACAAACCCCTCCCTTCTGGCTCCGCCTGCGTGACGGAATGTCGCCTGTCACGCTATCCCTGTTCCTCCTTCCCTTACATCTTAATTGTATTTATATCTTAATCATTTGTTGTAACATGTACTTCCCTGAAGAGGGTTGTAGCAATTAGCCGAAATATAGAAGATATACTTCCAAGTTTCCTTTTATTTCGACTGTGGGTTTTTCGTGATTATATATATACATATATATATATATATATATATATATTATATATATATATATATATATATATATTATATATATATATATATATATATATATATATATACATACGTGTGTGTGCGCGTATTATATATATACATATACACACATATATACACACATGTATATGCATGTGCATATACACAGAATATAGCACCAGTTGTTGTAATGTTAGAATCTTGCTTAAAGACTGTTTTGTGTATGCAGCTAGTGAATCACCGGACTCGCAGCTTTCATGTTTTTCTTTCCCCGGTGGTGTCGAATTCTCGCTACGTGTGTTCTGTTTGCAGCCACACTATTTTATCCAGCCAGTGGGAATTCTTCTGACTGAACAAACGGCTAATTAACCGCTCGTCTTTTGCAGTTTTCGGTTCGATTCCGTCATCAATCACCGGATTCCGTCAGAATTTTCAGCGACCGTCGATTGCTTCTGACGGATCGGTGTTTACTTAGTCTGGAGGAGGAGGAGGAGGAGGAGAAGGCAGAGTGAGAGGAGGAAAAGGAGTTGGAGAGAGGAGAGAGGAGAGAGGGAGAGATTAAGAGCGACAGAGAGAGAGAGAGAGAGTCAAACAGAGGCAGACAGGCAGGCAGGTAGACAGACAGAGACAGAGATAGAACGGGGGGGGGGAATGTTCAGGCTCCATTCTCCACTAGGGTTCTTTGACAAATGAATTCTATCTGCTCTGAGACTGAGAACTAAAGATGAGCAAATCTAAAATAAATAGATAAATGAATCAATGAATAGATAGATAAATCTGAAGCCCGAACTATAACTAGAAAACTAAAAACTTTGACGACTCTAATCGTCCCCTTAACATTTTCTTCACAAACTGCATCTTGTATGCCCCAATTTCATAGTTCATGAATTGAGAACTATTGTCTGAACTATTCTGAAAAATTCTGTAAACATTCCAGTCCAAACCTTCAAAGAAAGTCCAGGTTTACTTTCCTGCTTTATCCCGTTCAAAATCAGTGTGGAAGACTATACGGTATATTATTACTATTATTATTATTATTATATATATATTATATATATATTATATTATATATATATATATTATACACATATATATTGCACACACACATACAAGCATATATATATATATATATATATATATATATATATATATATATATATATATATTATATATATATAAACACTCACACAAGCACACACACTAAACACCCCCTTGCTAGTGAACGAGTTCAAATCTATTTGAATTAACCCCTTCCGTGTCAGGTGGCATTTTTACCTCTACTATGGCAGCCGCCAGGCTATTTCATTCGTCTCTCCCACGACCGTTATTGAATGCCTCTTGAACTGATCGACTCCGTACGCGAAACAAATGTAGTCACTTCAGTTCTAGCTCAATTTGTCATCTTGCGTAGCTCACTCCCTACACATCTTCAACTTCCTTTACACTATTTTCTATTTATCTACTTTTACATACATTTGCCCCAGAAGTAAAGATGTCGCAACGAAGTTCTCTCAGTCTGAGTTTCCTTTTATTTTCCTTTCATTTTTTTTTTATTTCATATTACGATGTTAGTTTTACGTTCTCGCTGCCGCCAGGTGATTTCATTCAGACGATGGAACACATCCGAGGTCTTGATCTATGGATACCCTATTTCATCTTCTCTGACCCTCAAGGAAATGGACTCGTCTGGCGTTAGCCAAAACCAGTCGATGGCATCTCTGTCAGGCACTGAAACACAACTTCCACTATGTTCTCAAATTTGTATTCAATTCTTGGGGGCACGTGCTGCAGCCAACAGTCCATTTCAATGCAAATGTGACTGCTATGTTTCGGCTCTGTCCGCATCAGCATCTATTTCCCTAATCTATATTCTATGGTCCCGAATTTCTCTCCAGTCTTTGATCGAGCATTTTGAACGCAGGCAAACGTATCCCCGTTTACAAAGGATTACAAAGGATTACAAAAGCGGAGCATGCCGACAGGAGACCCCTTGGTCCATATCTAGGTCGAATACGAAAAGAAAAATCATAATAATAATAAAATTTAATAAAATTATAATAATGTAAATAACAAATAAAATACATAACTAAATGCATAGGTATAGTTAAATAATAAACAAACAGGTAAATAGTAAATAATAATAAATTGACATATAACTAATAATAAATGAAAATCAAACAGACAAATGATAACAAAACAAAAACAAATAATATAAAATAAATTGTAATCATTACAGCATCTTGCTTAGGTGTTTATCTAAATGATTCTTAAAGCTTCGAACTGAACTACATTGCACTACCTGTGCAGGAAGTTTATTCCATTCATTAACTACACGGTTAGCAAAGTTGTTTCTACCTACTTCCAAATTGAATCTATTTCCGGACAGTTTGAGACCATTGTTTCTTGTCTGATTCTCATTCAATGTGAAAATTTTGTCACTTTTGATGTTGTCAATTCCCTTTAGAATCTTAAAGACCTGTATCAAGTCACCTCTGAGTCTACGCTTTTTTAGGGAAAACAGATTCATATGTTTTAGTCGATTTTCGTATGATTTATTTTTGATATTTGGAATCAGTTTTGTGGCTCGCCGTTGTACTTTTTCCAGTCTGTCAATGTCTTTAATGAGATTCGGTGACCATACGGAAACAGCATATTCCAAATGTGGACGAACTAACGATTTATATAGCTTGTTAATGAGTGATGGACTTTTGAAATCAAAAGATCGCGCAATCAGTCCTAGAATCTTATTTGCTTTCTCAGAGGCTGAAATACACTGCTTGGATGATTTGAGGTCGTTACTGATAATTACGCCGAGATCTTTTTCACTATCCACTTTTGTTAACGAATTTCTAAATAACTTGTAATCGTACTTACTGTTATTTTTACCTATGTGCATTACCTTGCATTTACTTGTGTTAAATTTCATTAGCCACTTTTCAGACCATTGCTGTAATTTATCTAAATCTTCTTGAATATCTAATTGGTTTAAGTGACCATTTGCCATTCCGCACAGTTTTGTATCATCAGCAAATTTGGAAACAGATTTCGGCCATCTGATGTGCCTAAAAAATATAGGTAATATATAGCTGGTATTTTCTCACACCCTTCACGTTGATAAAATTAGTCCCCCATCTTCCTTTTTTTTTTTTTTTTCTTTTCTTTCTTTCTTTCTTCATCCTCTTCTTTTCCTTCTTCTGTTAATTAAGGCCGCAGCTTTACGGTCACAAGTGATATACTGCCACAAATGCTACTGCGTTTAAGGTAATCATTTCTTTAATATGTTTGTACTAGACCTCCACCAGTATTTTTACGTTCTTTCGCTTGAGATTACACGATTGTAAGATAGCGTCCAAAGGCCACAAATCTGGTGTGTGCGAGGTTCAAACCGGGTAAACAACAGTTACTACTGCCCCACTTAGTCGACGTCAATCGAGTCGACTTAGGGATGTGTAGGTCCAGTATTCTACTTTTCTTTCTTTTTCTTTCCATCTTCCATCTCTTTGTTTCTTTCCATCTTCCATCTCTTTCTTTCTTTCCATCTTCCATCTCTCTTTCTTTCCATCTTCCATCTCTCTTTCTTTCCATCTTCCATCTCTCTTTCTTTCCATCTTCCATCTCTCTTTCTTTCCATTTTCCATCTCTTTCTTTCTTTCCATCTTCCATCTCTTTCTTTCTTTCCATCTTCCATCTCTTTCTTTCTTTCCATCTTCCATCTCTTTCTTTCTTTCCATCTTCCATCTCTCTTTCTTTCCATCTTCCATCTCTCTTTTTTTCTTTCCATCTTCCACCTCTCTTTCTTTCCATCTTCCATCTCTCTTTCCATCTTCCATCTCTCTTTCCATCTTCCATCTTTCCCTCCTCCCATCCTTCTCTCCTTCCATCCTTCCCTCCTTCCATCTTTCCCTCCTTCCATCTTTCCCTCATTCTATCTTTCACCTCCTCCCATCTGTCTCTCGTTCTCTTCTTCTCTCGTTCTCTTCTTCTCTCGTTCTCTTCTTCTCTCGTTCTCTTCTTCTCTCGTTCTCTTCTTCTCTCGTTCTCTTCTTCTTTCGTCATCTTCTCCTTTCGTCCTCTTCTTTTGTTCTCTTCTTCTTTCGTTCCTTTCTTCTTTTATTCTTTTCTTTCGTTCTTTTCTCCTTTTTCTTTTTTCTTTCCATCTTTCTTTTCTTCTTTTTCTTTCCTTCTTTCTGCCTTTTCTTTTTTCCTTCCTTGTCCAGCAATGTTGATCATTTATGTCAATCGTAGATTTCTATTTTTTCCCAGGGAAGTTAAGGGTTTCAATAAACCATGAGGTCACCTACGGTTTGGTTACCTAAACTAAATTTAATAGATATTAAACTGCTTTTAGATAAAAAAAAAATATGATTCTTTACGAACAAATTTGTCTTCTGAACCGTAAGATTTAACATAACCTAGGCATCTAAAATAATAATTGCGACAGAAATAGAGATAGAGAGAACGAGAAAAAGAAAATGGAGGAAAGAAAAGGATGGAAAGAAAGAAAAAGGAAAAAGAAAAAAAAGAAGGACAAAGAAAGAGGACAAGAGAGAAAAGGAGAGGGAGAGAAAGAGGGAGGGAGAAAGAGAGAGAACCATTCGGCGTTGAAGCTTAAGTGGTCACGGTCACCCATGTGCGCACTAAACAACAAGAGAAGAAAATTACGGTCTCGACATTTTATGTATACTCTTTACTGGAAACAGTGTCTCCATATGAGAAAAGCAACTTTCACGTCTTGCGTGAGTTTGGTCGGAGTCGCTCAAGAGTTGGGCGAGTGTTGGGTCAGAGTTGTACCAAAGTTGGGTCGGAGTTGGATTACAGTTGGACAGAGGTGGACAGAGTTAGATAAAGCTGGATAAGAGTTGGGTGAGAATTGGACAGAGCTGGGCAGAGTTGGACCGAATTAAACAGAGTTGGAAATGCGCCTGGGTATTACATCTCTATTACACGATTTCCTCAAAACTAGAGAACTGCATGTCATCTCTCGCCTCCTACCCACCACCACCACCCTTCTTAGAAGACGACATCGAACCATCAAACCACAATGAGGTTACCAAACACAGGCGGCTCCGGCCGCAAGTACAAGCCTGACGCTGGCCTACCACTTGACATGGAGAGTCCAGGGGTCCATTGCAGCCGTACTGATACCGAATCCCAAGATCGGGAACAGTAACACAAATACAATATTGGGTCCAACACTTCCATGCCAGCCACAAACAGCAGACAACCGATGGCCTCATCCGAGTGAAATGCAAAATTAATTTGGGAAAATGAGAAAGGATTGCCTGCCGTGAAGCCACCCAACTACAAATCAGGATAAACGGAGGCACACTGCATAGCCAAGTTACTGGGATGGTTATTGACTGAAACGGATTTGGTTAGGAAAGGTTAGGTTAGGCAACGAATAGTTAGGTAATGCTAGGCTATTAAGGAAACACCAAGGACAGTTTTTGCTTGTTAGAGCTTTATCAAGCGAAACGTCTCACTACTAAAGACTCCGTCCTCACATAGTGTTTCTGTTGAGGCACGCGTCGGCAACTGACAATTGCATACAATGCTAAGCTAATCAACGCTATGGTAGTCAATACTAGGCTAGGCAACGCGAGGTTGGGCAACGTAGGCTATTCAACGATAGGCTAGGCAACGCTAGGTTGGGTAACGCTAAGCTAGTCAACGCTTGGTTGGACAATGTTAGGTTAGGCAACGCTAGGTTAGTCATCGCTAGGTTAGGCAGCTCTAGGTTAGACAACTCTGGGTTAAGCAACTCTAGGTTAATTAAGCAACACTAGGTTAGCCAACACTAGGTTAGGCAACTTTAGGCATCTCTGGGTTGGACACCTTTAGGTTAGGCAACTCTAGGTTAGCTAATGCAAATTTAGGTTAATCAAGGTGAGGTTTAGGGTTATGTAGGTTTCAGTCTGGTCACAGACGTTGATACGTTGACATTTCCATTCATGAAGATGAAAGCGTATAAATTGATGGTTTGTTCAGTGGCCCATGATGAATTTCATGCTTTTCGATTCCGTATCTTGATGTTGGGAACGAGTTCAGAATGATGGCGGTGGACTTTTTTTTTTCTAACACAATCACTCCAGCAGGGAAGCACAACGACTGTGCATACCCATAACTCTCCCATGCATTAATTTGAGCTAATCTGTCCCAATCTTCCATCTAAAAAGTAATCTAAGTAACAGTAGGCGGTTCGATCCACTTTTGTGATAACAATAATGATAACAATACTCGACCTCAATTCACCCCCCGTCATCCATGCTTCTCCTGGATGACGGGTCATCTCTGCATCTCGCACACTGCCCTGGGTCAGAGCCAATGTAGCAAGACACAGCACCCTCCCCTTCTCCGTCCCCTCATGCAGAAAAAGAGAAGACAGAGGAATTCCTTCTGGCTGAGTCAAAAATATCATTCAAACATACTCCCTCCCCCATCCCCCACCCACTCCCTTCCATGCATCTCAACATCATCCATACACAACCATTCTTCACTTACCCCTATCTTCTATCTTCTTTCCTCAACAGATATTCCCCTCTTTCACAATGCCCCTTTTATCCCATCCATCCAGCTCCTTAGTCACCCCATCATGTTCACTCCTTCCACCTCTGGCTTCCACACCTCTTTTACTATCTTTTTTCACTCATTCTTTCCATGTGTCCAAACCATCCCAATAATAATGAAGATGATGATGATGTAGAATAAGTTATATCATATATATATATATATATATATATATATAAAAGATCTCGTTTATTCCATTCCGCGTTTTCTCAAGATCCATCTGCAGCCCCAAAGAACCATATTACGTGTTCAATGAGAAGTGAAGCTCTTAATGGACAGCTGGTTGTTCAGTTCACAGCAACGTACCACTTCAGTGGCGGATGGCACTTTCCTTACCATTGTATATGCAGCTACCCAATGACCTTTATGGTTTCACAGGTATCGAATTTTCGTTGTGCGCCGTCCACGACACGACATCGTACTCTCAAATAAACGGGTGTCGAAGGACGCTTTCACGAGTGGTCGTAGTCGTGACGTGCGAAAGTGTCCATAGACATCTATGGTTATACGAGAGCATGGCGTCGTGTCGTGGACGGCGCACGGCGAAAAGTTGATACGTCTGAAGCGAGCCTAACTCTTTCCGTACCGGGTGGCACTTTCATTTTCTATTCTAGTTCCTATCAAGATATTTCATTCATCTTTCCAGCTACCAGGATTGACCCCAAGACAGTCACGTGGTATGGTTGAATATGAAAAATTGAATACAACGATTCTCCTCGTGTGCACAGGTAAGAACCTGGTAATATTGGCAAAACGACCATTTCTGACGTCATGTCGACCCAGTGATCAATGCATTAGCTCGTTAATTGCACCGGTGAAGTGACTCTTTGATGACCCACTGTGGTCCAATTGACAGTCCAACCCGAACCCGGACGTCTCTATCAGCTGCGGGTGGTCCAACCAGACAACGGAGCTATTGTGTAAACGGGACAACTTTGTCCTCCGAGTGTGTGTGTGTGTGTGTGTATTTGTCTTTACGCGTTATTACGTGTGTGTTTCTAGTGGCGACTGTGTGTGTGTGTGTGTGTGTGTGTGTGTGTGTGTGTGTGTGTGTGTGTGTGTGTGTGTGTGTGTGTGTGTGTGTTTACCTAGTTGTATTTTACGGGAAGGGGAGCTATGCTCGTGATGTCCCGTCTTAATATTTCATCTAGACTGTTTTTGAATTCATGTATTGTTTTTGCACACACCACTTTCTCATCTTGTGTACGTTTGTGCGTGTGTGTGTGTGCGTGTGTGTGTGTGTGTGTGTGTGTGTGTGTGTGTGTGTGTGTGTGTGTGTGCGCGTGCGTGCGTGTGTGCGCGTGCGTGCGTGTGTGTGCGTGCGTGCGTGCGTGTGTGTGTGTGTGTGCGTGTGTGTGCGCGCGCGCGCGCGGGTGTGTGTTTGTGCGCGTGCAGGCGTGTGTTTGTGTGTATGTGTGTGTGTATGTGTGTGTGTGTGTGTGTGTGTGTGTGTGTGTGTGTGTGTGTGTGTGTGTGTGTGTGTGTGTGTGTGTGTGTGTGTGTGTGTGTGTGTGTGTGTGTGTGTGTGTGTGTGTGTGTGTGTGTGTGTGTATGTGTGTGTGTGTGTGTGTGTGTGTGTGTGTGTGTGTGTGTGTGTGTGCGCGCGCGTGCGTATGTTTGTGCGCGTGCGTCGTGTGCATGTGTTTGTGTTTGTGTGTGTGTGTGTGTGTGTGTCATGCATATACGTATGCGTATATACATGTACACATTTGTACACATACAAATATATACATAATTTGAAAAATATGGCTAATTGTTAATCACTTTCCTTAAGGTATTTTCTCTATACGTTAGTACACCCTTACCCTATCCCTTGAAAGAATGCTCATGACTTCGCTACAGCTATTCATTTTTGCTTTATCTAAATTTCGAATACATGATTTTTCTTACTCCGTAGTTGGACTAGGATGAGGATGAGGATAAGGAACACCTAGATCAGACCACCCGCTTTCACGAGATCGGTAATTGTACCATAATCCGTGGCTCATAAGAACACAAGAATGGAGGGGACTGCAAAAGATCGTAATTCCTACACTAGGCAGTTCCATGTATATTACCACCTATCATTCCAATATATTAAGTTATCTAACCTTTTTCTTAAAACAACCGATAGTTTCAGCGCTCACGGGACACGTACTAGGGGAGATCGTTCGTTCACCGTCGTATTCTTGGGAGAGCTTTGAGGTCTTCTGTTTGTGTGTTTAGTTCTGGGTTCTCTTCTTTATATGAAATGTCTCCGAAAATGGGCGAAGTCTTTCTTCAGTATTCGTATCTCTGTGGATACCTGCTTCTTCCACTTAGGCAGTGTCCATGAAGTTGTGTCAAACACACAAGCACACCAAGCACAAGATTTCAAAGCTCTTTCTAGCACTTACCAGATAATATCACCAATCAAGAACGACAATGACCGGGTGACCTTCCCTATTAAGAATGATGAGAGATGAAATACGATATGAACATAGACTCGCCACTATTCTACATAATTTAACTTCAATCACAACTTTCTCTCAGACTACAAATTCTCGTTTCATTATCCCTTTCTAAAAACTAGGTCATCCTGTCTGTCCCTGCAAACAGATCTATAAGCTCTTCCCCACTTTCAATAGCAACTATTGACACCATCCCCCCTTTCCTCCCCTGAGTCCCGACAAATAAATTAACAACTGCACTCATTAGGAAAAGCTCTTTTCACACAACTATCCTTCTATTTCCCTACAGACTATTATTCTGCTCCCACAAAAGACCGATGGCATAGAACGGGTGGTCTGACCCAGTTGTTCCCAATCTCATTCTCATCTCAACCACCGAGGAAGAAACAACATTACTGGGGAAGGGACCTCGAACCGAAATCCGATCTGGCAAAAGTGACTACCTCTGGGCAAGTCATAAACCTTGTTTCATCAAAAAATGATATAGTAAGATTTAACAAATATACCTTCAAGAAAAGAGTAAATGCAAAATTAGCCATCACTTTTAACAAATTGTGATTCATAGAATCTCCCTCCCATATTTATCTTTAATATATTTACATATACAAAACATTATGCATTCACATGTATCCTTATACATATACAAATCTATATACACTTACACACACACACACACACATATATATATATATATATATATATCTATATATATATATATATATATATATATGCAAGGGTGGTAGATCAGGGGTTGGAGATGGTTATAATAAGCCAGTTGTTGTTTACTGACGACACTGCACTTGTAGCAGGATCAGAGGAGGGATTGAAGAAGTTCTTGACAGAGTTTGAGAAGGTATGTGAAAGAAGGAAACTGAGAATAAATATGAGCAAAAGTAAGGTGATGAGATGTACAAGGGGAAAGAGTGACAGCAGGCTGTAGGAGGGCATTAAGGGAGAGAAACTAGAGGAAGTGGATAGTTTTAGATACTTAGGTGTGAATGTGGCAGGAAAGACAGGAGTGGGGGTGGAGGAAGAATCTAGATTGAGAGAAGCGAGTAGATGTCTTGGTGGATTAAAAAGTGTAACGAGAAATAGACATCTGGGAATGGATGCGAAGAGGAGGTTGTATGAAGGAGTGATTGTGGCGACAGCACTGTATGGGGCAGAAACATGGAACATAAGAGAGGAAGAGAGAAGGAGTTTGAATGTGTTTGAGATGAGGTGTTTGAGAAGTATGATAGGGGTTACTAGGCTGTATAGAGTGAGAAATAAGGAGGTGAGGTAGAGAACGGGGTTGGTAACGAAGTTGGGAGATAGGGTGGATGAAAGAGTATTAGGATGGTTCGGACACATGGAAAGAATGAGTGAAGAAAGACTAGTAAATGAGGTATGGAAGGCAAATGTAGAGGGAGTGAACACAAGGGGGCGACCTAGGATGAGATGGATGGATGGGGTAAAAGGGGCTT
>NC_134778.1:85826712-85851712 GCF_046742065.1 Oratosquilla oratoria
TTCACTCCACTACCATCGCTGTCCTCATCACCCTCAACGCCACCAGCGTCGTGACCATCATCATCATCACAATCGTCTTTATAGAGATTACCAGCACTATTACGTGTCATATCATCATCACCATTAATGTAAGAAATATTGGAGACAGCCGCCTCTTCTTACAAATAACATCACTGACATCACAATTCACAAGCCTATAGTTTACGACAGGAACCCCTGGTACCACCAAAAATCAACTTGTTCTATCGCACTAGGAACAGTTATTTCACTACGGTCACTGCACCATCACCCCTTGGTCGACCAATCGAAACAAGGCCTTCACAACCAATTCGGAAAATCGGGGAACACCAAGTGACACTACTCGTGACACGTAACAAACACCTGGCGAATCGCTCTCGAGCACGCTCGTACGAATTTCCTGAAGGAGTAGTAGCGGACCTTGAGAAGGGAGTGGGTGAGCGATGGGGGTTGGCACCAGCGCAGACAACACAGAGAGATGCACTAAGCCGACCTGCTTGATACTACGGC
This sequence comes from Oratosquilla oratoria, assembly GCF_046742065.1. NCBI lineage: Eukaryota > Metazoa > Arthropoda > Malacostraca > Stomatopoda > Squillidae > Oratosquilla > Oratosquilla oratoria. The sequence goes on from NC_134778.1 coordinate 85,827,241, forward strand.
AGTCTGGCCCTCACTGCTGGGTCCTGCCTGCTCCCTCTAGCCTACTCCACACACTCCCCCTCCCTCCTTCCCTCTCTGCCTACCTTCCTGCCCACCTGGTTAAGCGCGCGCGCACGCACAAACGCCCGTGGAGTTGTATAAGCAACATTATACTTGCATCCACAAGAACGACTTGGCAAATGATGTGTAAGACTTCGAGGAATTCGACCATGGAGACGGCGTGGAAAGAAAACGATTCACAGGATCATTATCATACTGTAGGACCAATAACACGTACCTTTTCGTAATGGTCGTCGGAGAGGATCATTCCCCCCACTCATTTTAAGCAGTTACCAATGCCCTAACCTCCATCTGGAGATGTGAAGACCGAGAAACTGAAACTCTGTTTTCGAACCTCACCCATGATCTCTCACCTTTGTTTGTGTATATGTACACACACACACACACATACACACACATATATATATACATATATATATATATATATATATATATATATATATATATATATATTTTCAGAGAAGAGCAGGAAAACGAGATAACGTTACTCCTGTCGACCGGCAACACTGAAACACCCCCCCCCCCAAAAAAAAAAAAAAAAAAAAGTTTCTTTCCAGTGACCTATGGAAGGGCCCGAGGACCTGTGAAATCTAGTGAAGCTGTCAATGAAATTCTAGACAATACATATATAGGAAATGACATTTCCATTTATAAGGTGGGATGGTCGAGTCATAGTATATACTTGCCCTACAACCATCCCACACTCGTCGCAAACCCATTCATCGTCCTTCATATCTTAAGCTCCTCAAGAATGGAGTATTATCCCCTGCTCCCGCCACCTTGCAGCGAGACGGCACCTTTACAGTAGATCCTGAGGGTCATAGCTGGTGTATTCCCACCGCTTCATTATATGGTAACACTCCCCCACCCCCATCAACTCAAAAGATATCCGGAGCAGACAAGAAGATCCATTAGAGCTTCGTCTTTTCTTTGCTTACAACATCTTTATTTATGTACAACCACTCTATATCTATTCACAATCCCTCTTCATACACTTACAACCCCTCTTCATCCATTTACACCCCTCTTCATACACTGAAACCTGTTCATACATTTGTTACAACTCTTCATACATTTACAGCCCCTCTTCGTTTATATACAACCCCTCTTCATTCATATACAACCCCTCTTCATTCATATACAACCCCTCTTCATTCATATACAACCCCTCTTCATTCATATACAACCCCTCTTCATTCATATACAACCCCTCTTCATTCATATACAACCCCTCTTCATTCATATACAACCCCTCTTCATTCATATCCAACTCCTCTTCATATACAACCCCTCTTCATTCATATACAACCCCTCTTCATTCATATACAACCCCTCTTCATTCATATGCAACCCCTCTTCATTCATATACAACCCCTCTTCATTCATATACAACCCCTCTTCATTCATATACAACCCCTCTTCATTCATATACAACCCCTCTTCATTCATATACAACCCCTCCATTCATATACAACCCCTCTTCATTCATATACAACCCCTCTTCATTCATATACAACCCCTCTTCATTCATATACAACCCCTCTTCATTCATATCCAACTCCTCTTCATATACAACCCCTCTTCATTCATATACAACCCCTCTTCATTCATATACAACCCCTCTTCATTCATATGCAACCCCTCTTCATTCATATGCAACCCCTCTTCATTCATATGCAACCCCTCTTCATTCATATACAACCCCTCTTCATTCATATACAACCCCTCTTCATTCATATACAACCCCTCTTCATTCACATACAACCCCTCTTCATTCACATACAACCCCTCTTCATTCACATACAACCCCTCTTCATTCACATACAACCCCTCTTCATCCACATACAACCCCTCTTCATCCACATACGACCCCTCTTCATTCACATACAACCCCTCTTCATCCACATACAACCCCTCTTCATCCACATACAACCCCTCTTCATCCACATACGACCCCTCTTCATCCACATACCCCTCTCTATCCACATACAACCCCTCTTCATCCACATACAACCCCTCTCTATCCACATACAACCCCTCTTCATCCACATACAACCCCTCTTCATCCACATACAACCCCTCTTCATCCACATACAGCCCCTCTTCATCCACATATAACCCCTCTTCATCCACATACAACCCATTTTCATCCACATACAAACCCTCTTCATCCAAATCAACCCCTCTTCATCCAAATACCACTCTTCATTCATACATAAGCCCTCTTCTTTCTTATATAACCACGCATTTATATAACCCCTCTTCATTCATATACAACCACTCTTCATTCATATACACCCACTCTTCATTCATTTACAGCCACTTTTTATTCACCATCTTTTGGACTCTTTCGTCCATACTCGACAGACATTCCTCTTACATGCAATGCCCCCTTTTACCCCGTCCATCCACCTTCTCCTTGGTCTTCCTCTCGAGTTCCCTTAATCCTTAGAATAATTGTTTGCGTTATTCTTGCCGTTGTCCAATGTCTCTATTTGCACGATCTCGTACTTTCAAAAAGAGAAACTGTTCTTTCATTTATATTTTTCTGTTTTGCAATACAAGAACGCCTTTCGATGTTACTGGATTTGAATACAGAGTAGTTTTCTTCTTTATAGCGTATTAATATGATGGGAGCGGTTCACGTCTAAGGATAATAAAGTCTATGATCGAGAAATCATATCTAATGTATTTCATAATCCGTTGTATTCAGATGTTGATATATGTTACCGAAATATTACTGCGACTATACAAGTATATGTTGAAATTTCAAGACGCCAAATTGAGAAAAAAGGAAGGGAATGGAAAGAGAGCGAGGGTATAGAAAGGTGAGAGGGGTAAAGGCGAGTGAGGGGAAGGAAGGCGAGTGAGGGGAAGGAAGGAGAGTGATGGGAAGAAAGACAAACAAGGGGAAGGCAAGTGAGGGGAAGGAAGGCAAATGAGAGGGAGGTAAAACTAGTGTGGGGAGAAAAGAAACAGTGAGGGGAGGAAAGAAAGGCGAGTGAGGGGAAGGAAGGCGAGTGAGGGGAAGGAAGGCGAGTGAGGGGAAGGAAGGCGAGTGAGGGGAAGGAAGGCGAGTGAGGCGAAGGAAGGCGAGTGAGGGAAGGAAGGCGAGTGAGGGGAAGGAAGGCGAGTGAGGGGAAGGAAGGCGAGTGAGGGGAAGGAAGGCGAGTGAGGGGAAGGAAGGCGAGTGAGGGGAAGGAAGGCGAGTGAGGGGAAGGAAGGCGAGTGAGGGGAAGGAAGGCGAGTGAGGGGAAGGAAGGCGAGTGAGGGAAGGAGGAGCGAGTGAGGGGAAGGAAGGCGAGTGAGGGGAAGGAAGGCGAGTGAGGGGAAGGAAGGCGAGTGAGGGGAAGGAAGGCGAGTGAGGGGAAGGAAGGCGAGTGAGGGGAAGGAAGGCGAGTGAGGGGAAGGAAGGCGAGTGAGGGGAAGGAAGGCGAGTGAGGGGAAGGAAGGCGAGTGAGGGGAAGGAAGGCGAGTGAGGGGAAGGAAGGCGAGTGAGGGGAAGGAAGGCGAGTGAGGGGAAGGAAGGCGAGTGAGGGGAAGGAAGGCGAGTGAGGGGAAGGAAGAATGACTGAGGGGAAGGAAGAATGAGTGAGGGGAGGGAAGAATGACTGAGGGGAGGGAAGAATGACTGAGGGGAGGGAAGAATGACTGAGGGGAGGGAAGAATGACTGAGGGGAGGGAAGAATGACTGAGGGGAGGGAAGAATGACTGAGGGGAGGGAAGAATGACTGAGGGGAAGGAAAAATGACTGAGGGGAAGGAAGAATGAGCGAGGGGAAGGAAGAATGAGCGAGGGGAAGGAAGAATGAGCGAGGGGAAGGAAGAATGAGTGAGGGGAAGAAAAATCAAACGTGAGGAGGAAAAGGCGAGTGAGGGGATGGAAAAGAGAGTGAGGAGAGAAAAGAAGAAAGGCAAGAGAAGGGAAGGAAAGGCGAGAACGGGAAAAGGTGAGAGCAGGGGAAAGAAATTGTGGGAGGAAGGAAAGGTAAGATAAGAGGAGAAAATAGAAAGAAGAGAGAGAGGGGAGAAAGGAGAGAAAGGAGAGAGGGGAGAAAGGAGCGAAGGGGGACAGAGGAGAAAAAGAAAAGGAGAGAGAGAGAGGGGAGAGAGGAAGCAATGGAAAGATGGGAGAAAGAAGAGGAGAGAAGGAAGAAAGAAAAGATAGGAGAGAGAAAGGGTAGAGAGAAGAAGGAATGGAGAATGAGGTGAGAAAAGAGGGAAAAGCAACAGAAGGGAAGGGAAGGCGAGAGCAGGGAAAGGAAAGGAGAATGAGGGGGAAGGAAAATCGTTTGAGGGAAGAAAAGGTAAGGAAAAGGAAAATAGAGAGAAGGGGAATAAAAGGCGAGTGGGAGGAAAGAAAGGAAAAAGAGGGGAGAAAGATTACAAAAAGGCGGGAGAAGGGAGAGAGGGAGGAAGAGGAAGGAGGGAGGTGAGGAAAAGGAGGAGGGAGGTAGGAAGATGGGGAGGGAGATAGAAAGATGGAGAGGGAGAAAGGAAGAGCGGGAGGGCGAGAGGAAGAGGGGAGAAAGTAAATGAGAAAGAGGGGAGTGAGAAAGAGGGGAGTGAGAAAGAGGGGAGTGAGAAAGAGGGGAGTGAGAAAGAGGGGGAAGGAGTGAGGAAAAGAGAAAAGCGGGAAGAGAGAAGAGAGGGAAGAAGAGGGAAGAAGAGGGAAGAGAGAAGAGAGGGTAGAAGAGGGAGAGAGAAAAAGAGAAGAGCGGGAAGAGAGAGGAAGGGGAAGAGGGAAAAGAGACGAGAGGGAAGAAGAGGGAGAGAGGAAGAGGGAGAGAGGAAGAGGGAGAGAGGAAGAGGGAGAGAGGAAGAGGGAGAGAGGGAGGGGGAGAGAGAGGAAGAGAGAGAGGAAGAGGGAGAGAGGAAGAGAGAGGTGAGAGAGAGGAGAAGGGGGAGGTAAGGGAGAGAGGAAGGGGGAGGTGAAAGAGGAGAGGGAGGAGAGGGAAGGAGAGGGAGGAGAGGAGAGGAGAGGGAGGGAGGAGAGACAGAAAAGGGGGAGTGTGGGAGGAAGAGGGATGAGAGGGGAGAAATGGGGAGGAGAGGGAGAAAGGGGAGAAAGGGGGAAGAGAGGGAAGGAGAAACGAGGGAGTAAAGGAGGAAGAGGGGGAGGGAGGAAAGAGGAGGAAGAAAGGAATAGGGGAAGGAGAGGAAGAGAGGGAGGGAGAGAGGAAGAGTGAGGGGAGGGAGGAAGAGTGAGGGGAGGGAGGAAGAGTGAGGGGAGGGAGGAAGAGTGAGGGGAGGGAGGAAGAGTGAGGGGAGGGAGGAAGAGTGGGAGGAAGTGTGTGGGAGGAGGAGTGGGAGGGGAAGAGTGTGGGAGGAAGAGTAAAGAGTGAGGGAGGAAGAGTAAAGAGTGAGGGAGGAAGAGTGAGGGGAGGGAGGAAGAGTGAGGGGAGGGAGGAAGAGTGAGGGGAGGGAGGAAGAGTGAGGGGAGGGAGGAAGAGTGAGGGGAGGGAGGAAGAGTGAGGGGAGGGAGGAAGAGTGAGGGGAGGGAGGAAGAGTGAGGGGAGGGAGGAAGAGTGAGGGGAGGGAGGAAGAGAGGAGGGGAGGGAGGAAGAGTAAGAAGGACAGAGTGAGAGGAAGGAGTGGAGGGGAGGGTAGGCAAGAGTGAGGGGAAGGGAGGAAGAGTGAGAGGTAGGGATGGAAGAGTGAGAGGGAGGATGAAGAGAATAGTGAGGGAAGAGAGGGAGGTAGTAAGAGGGAGGGAGGCAGGAAGAGTGAGGAGAGGGAGGAGAAGAGTGAGGGGAGGAGGAAGCAGTGAGGGGAGGGAGGAAGATGAGGGGATGGAGAGAAGAGTGAGGAGGGAGGGAAGGCAGAGTGAGGAGGGAGGGAGGGGAAGAGTGAGGGAGAGGAGGAGAGAGTGATGGGCGTGAGGAGAGGGAGGAAGGGGGAAGAGAGGGAGGAAGTGGGAAGGGAGGGAGGAAAGGGGAAGTGCAGAGTGAGGTAGGTGCGGACGCGATCGGTGACGCCGCGGCATCTAGCGGGTGAGGAAGCGCCCCTGTCGTGCGTGGAAAGGGCTCCCGTCGAGTTTTCGTTCGTTCCTCGATGGAGGAGGACGAAGGAGAAGAGTGTAGGGAGGAGTGTAGAAGAGGAGCCGTGCGTAGACGCATGAGGTCGGGCTGACGCGTTTAGGGAGGTCGGGTAGCCCGCGAGGGAGGGCGGTAAGGCAGAAGTATGTGGGGGAGGGAGGGAGAAGCAGTGTGAGGGAGGGCGCAGCGAGCTTGGGAGGGCGTTCCTTCAGAAGAGGGAGGTAGTGAGGCCGCGATCCGGAAGTCGGTGTCCTCGTGCTGGAGTCTGTAGGCAGCGAAGAGGGACGGGGAGGCCTCTAGGGAGGAAGAGGGCGGCGGCATCTAGCGTGGCGGCTGCCAGCGTTTCGGGTCTGGAAAGAGGGACCGCGAGGGGAGGAAGAGGGAGGGGAGGAGGGAGGAAGAGGGTTTCTGCTTCCTCTACCTTTTCTTTCTTCCGCTATCTTTCGTCGTCCTCTTGCTGGTCGGATCTGCCTCGATCTGTTCTGTCTTCCTCTGACGCGTGTTCGGCCTGGCCTATGCGTTTCTCGGTTCGTCCGAGGCGGGTCTTGTTCTGTCTTCCTCTATCCTGGTTCTTTCTTCGCTGCTATCTCTTTCTTTCGTCCTCAAGATCTTTTCTTTCTTCGCTCTATCTTTTCTTTCTTCCTCCTATATGTTCTATGTCTTCCTCATCTCGGGATGGGCTGGCGTGTCGCTCTATTCGCAGGGCTCTAGCGTTTCAGTTCTTCCGCTTGCCGGTTTGCGGGCCCACAAGTCTCGTCTTTCAGTCCCGCTACCGCTTGCCGCTCTTGGGAGCTACCGCTGTGGAGTGGCGTTTCTGCTTCCGCGTTCCTTTCAAGGGGTGTGGCTTCCTCTACGGTCGGGATACTGCTCGCCTCGTTCGCGTCTTGGGCGGAACTCCTTGTGGCTCCTGGGAATCTTTCTTTTTTTACCTCATTGCTTTTCGTTCTTCCTTCTTTCTCTTCTGTCTTGCGTTCTGCCTCTTGTCAGTGGCGGCTCGTCTGCACCTTTGTCCGCTAGCTGGCGTCCGTGGGAGCGCCGCGATGGTTCCGTTCCGGTCCTGCTTTCTTTCGTCCGCTTTCTTGGGGCGTGTCCGGGGAGTTTCGGGCAGGTGTCTTTCCTTTCCTTTCTCTCTTTCTCTGTTCCGTTTCTTGTGCACGTGCAGTCTTTCTCTTTAGGTGTCTCGTTTCTCTTTCTTTTTCTTTCTATCCTCGCTTGACTGTCCATCGTTCTGACGTCCGTCTGTGGCAGTTTCTCCGCGGACTTTCTCGCGGTCGTTCTTCCGCTGGCTTTCTGCGCTCGGGCTTTTCGGGCTTTCGGCCCATCGTAGTCTTGATCTTCTTTCTTTCCTCCTTTCTTATCGTGGTTCTGTCTTCCTCGTTCTTTCTCCCTCTTTCTATTCTGCCTCCTTTCTTAACTTTCTTTCTTTCCTCGTGCTTTCTTCCGTCTTTCTTACGTTTGCTTTCCTTCCCTCTTGTCGTGTGGCTTTTTCTGTTCGCTGGATGTGCTTTCTTCCTGTGGGAGTCTTGCTGGCCTGTCTTTCTTTTCGCTTTCTTTCGTCCTCTTTCGTAGTCGTCCGTCTTGTGCGGAAATAGTATCTTTCGTTTCTTCCTCTTCTTTTAGGGCTTTCTTTTCTTTCTCCCTTCTTTGTTCTTTGGCGTTCTTCCTCCTTCTTTTCTTTCTTGGGTCATTTCTTCCTCTTGCGTTCTCCTCCGGTTTTGCTTTCTGTTCTTCCGGGGTCTTGCTTCCGCCCGGTCTTTTCTGTCTTTTTCTTCCCTCATGGTTCTCCACTTTCGGGGCTTCCGCTGACGGCGAAGCGTCCCCGAGATTTTCCTACCTTTGAGAAGTCGGCTTTTCAGGTGCCCTTCGAAGGGGTGCAGCATGGTTGTAGGGCGGATTTTGGGCAGCCGCCAGGGGTTAGCTTTCTTCCTTTAAACTTTCTCGCTTTTACAGGTGTCTGTGTCGCCCTTTAGGGCATTTTAATGGCCGGTTCAATTTTTCGTCCTTTTCATTTTAATCCACTTTCCTTTTCTTCCGTTCATTTTCATTCCTTTTCAGGGGGATTAATCCGACGTGTCTTCCGTTGTTTAGTTTTCTTCCTGTTTTAGAATGTTGTCGTGCCTTGGGGAAGTGTGCGAGCTGCCTTTTTAATTCCCTTTTCATTTTCGCTTTCCTTCGATCCTGTCTTCCTCCTGGGCCTTTTCTTTCCCTTTAGGGGCTATTTCCTTTGCCAGTTGCGCCCCGGCCCTTTTTAGTTTAGGCCCTTCTATAATCTTCGCTTTTATTCTCTTCCTCTTTACTTCTCTTCAGCTGTTGTAATCGTCGGACCATTATGAGGGCCGGTATTGTTACGTTGCGTCCAATTTTATTGTTCTTCCATTTTAGTGGGTTGGTCTTCCAGGTTTTTCATTTTCCGGTGTCCATGGTTTTATTTTCTTCCGACTCAGTTTCGTCCCGAGAGTTGTCATCTTTTTCAGGTTGTCGTCTCGTTCCCAGTTCTTGGTATGTCTTCCTTGTAAAGTATCTGTCCTAGTCTTGCGATGTGGCTTTCCCTGCGTTTTATTTTCTCTGCCGTATTTAGTCTTCCCCTAATTTCTTCCAATGCGTTATCCTTTTTATTTGCCTACTGTCTTTGCTTCCCCAGAGTAGTTGGCTTGCAGGTGTCCATGTCATCCTGGTTACTTTCATCCTTGTTAGTTGTCGCCCGTTTCAGGTTGCGTCCCTGTGTGGGCTCCTTCCCGGGGTTAGACATTAGCTTCCCAGAGTGCCGGGCATTTTCTTCAGGGGAGTCTTTTTATTTGTTTCACCGCGAACGTTCCTCCTTTTTATTTGCTTCCTTATTTGCACTCGCGCTCCGACTGTGTCCCATCTGTCATGCGCCTAAAAGATTGTCCTCCCATTTTTTTGTCTTACTTTATTTTCTTCCTGTGAAGGCGCCGGCGCCCGGCTCCCGGGGCCGGCTGCGTCGCGTGGTGATTGGTCGAGAGCCCGCCGTTGCTCCGCGTTATCCTGCTTCCGTTGATCAGCACGGTCCCTTTTATCCTTGGTCTCGTGCATGTGTGTCGTCTAGGATTGCGCGCCCTGCGGCATGTGGGCTCGGCGGCGGGTTAGTGGTCGGGCTCGTGATCACTCCTCCTGTCCGACTACATTGTATCCAATCTTTCGCCCCCCCTATGGCATTCTGGTTCAGCTGGCTCGGCGTTCGGTCACGTCTCCCTGTTCTTCTCCTCTGGTGAAACGTGCCTTTGATCCGCTCGCCTAAGGGCCGGTCTACTGAAAGGTTCCCATCGAGTGCGCCCCTGACAGTGTGATCCATGCCCGCCTTGGGTCGAGATTGTGCTGTAACGGCCCTGCGTGGCGTTTACGAGTTGCCTGCCCGTGCTTAATTCTGCCTGCTGCTTCGTGAGTGTCGCTAACGTCATACGTCGATCTGTTTTCGTGTGAGGGTTTGCTGCCGGCTGCGCTTTCGTCCCGTTCGGCCGGTCATTCGGTTGGCGCCTCGGGTCTGTTTCTGCGGCCTCTTTGTGCCTTAACGTCTCCGGCTCTCTCGTCTTAACTTCCTTGCTTTGTCGAAACCTTCTTTTCTTTAAACCCCTACCCTGTCGTTTCATGAACTTCCATTCTTGATTCTGAATTCTCCTATCTGTGCTCGCTTAATCTTCCCTTCGTGTCGTCGCTTGTCTTCCTTAACTTTTGCTTACTTTCGCGTCTTTTCTTAACTTCCTGTGCGTTTGCTTTCCTAAACGTCCTTTCTTTTCTTTCTTCCGTTCTGTCGCTGTGTCCCCGTCGTTCGGCTTGCCTTCTTTACTTTCCGTTTTTTCGTCCGCTTTCTTCCTGCTCTGCTTCGTCTTTCTTTCCTGTGCTGTTATCTTGCCGCTGTCTCCTTCCTGCTCTTTCTTCATGGTTCGTCCTGCATTCTGTCCTTTGCGGCACTTTCTTCCTGTCCGTTGCTTCTCTTTCTTGATGCTGGGCGGCTCTGGCTGCCGTCGGTGCGGTCCTGTCTTGTCATTCCTACCTTGCCTGTTTGCTTCGCGGACGGTCTCCGTCCTTTTCTGTCTCTTGCTTCGCGTTCCGTGTCACGGCTCGTGAACTTCCTCTACTTTCCTCGCTCTTGATCCTTCCTCGTTTCGTTACGCGTGCTTCCTTGCTTTTCTTCGGTCCCTGTCTTTCGTCGCCGGGCTTCTGCTTGTGGCTCTCTTCTTCCGTCGTTCCGCTCTCTTTCTTCCTTCGTTTCTGCTTCCTATCTGGTCCGTTGTTCCATCGCTCTGGCTATCCTTCATTTCCCTCTCTTTGCTTCCGTATCTGGCTTGGCCCACCGTGTCCCCCTGCGGTTCGTCGACGTTCCCCCCTGCTTCGCTCGCGCGTCCGCCTTCTTTTAGTGTTGCTGCGTCATTCCGTGCTTGCCCGATTCCTCTTCCTTCTTCCCTTTTCTTCGCTCTTCTGCCGTGCTTCCCCTGTTGCGGCTCCTTCCTTCTTGCCGCTGCTTCTGACTTCCTGTCGGTCACGTTTTCGGCCTGCCTTCTTTCTCTTGTCCTTTCGTGTCCCCCCCGTCTCGTGGCGTGGCTTTCCCCTTCTGCTCGACGTCCCGTCGCCTGTCTTGCCTTCGTTTTACCTGTCTCGCCCTTCCGTCGTCTCATTGCGTCCTGCTCTTGCTGAGCGCTTGCTTTGCCTTGTTTCGCCGGCTGCCCGGGGCGCTCCTTCCGTCCGCTCTTGTCAGTCGGCCTTGCATCTCTTGCCTTGTGCGGTCCTTGCATCGTTTTCGTTTCTTTCTTCCTTCCTTCTTCTCGCTGGTCTGCCTTCCTGTCTTCTGTCTCTTTTCCTGGCCTACCGTTCCGGCTTTGCCTTTACTTGCCTCGCGCTGCCTCTCTGTGCTGCCTCGTCGTTCTATGCCGACCTGCTGCCCGCACTCCCTGTTGCTAGCCTGCCGGCCGTGTCCGCAAGTGTCGGGCTCCCTGTCTTCCCTGGCGGCGTCCGTTTCCTTTCCGACCGATCCTTGCCGTTAGTTTCTTTCCTATCTCTTTCCGTCTTCTGTTTGCTTCGTTCCTCCTCCTACTTCTTTCCTCTTCCTGTCTCTGTCAGTACCGTATACGCTCTATTCTTACTACGGTCAGATCCTGGACTACCTGTTGCTTCTCTTTCGACTTTCTTTTCTTTCTACCTTGCTCTTTCTTTCTACTTTCTTATCTTTTCGACTTTCTCTTTCGACTTTCGTTCTCTGTCAAAGTGTGGCGTTTGCGCGGTTCGTACTGTTGTGCTGTTCCATCTTCTCAGGCTTTTCCATCGTGTCTGCTCGGTCTACTTGCTTGCTACTTTCTTCGGTTTGCCATCTTGCCAAAATTTTCTTTGCCAACTTCCTCGTTGTCTTGACCATCTTTCTTTCCTTTTTCCTTATTCCAGCGTTGCGTTGTGCCTCATCTTTGCGCGTTTTCTTTGCCATCGTTGCTGCATGTTTCTGGTCCATCTTGGCGCTGTTTGCCTGCCGTGTTGCTCCTTTTTCCTCCCCCTTTTCTTTCTACATCATTTTTCTTTTCTTCTGGCCTCCTCGTTCTCTTTGTCCTCCTCGTTGCCTCCCCTCCCCAACCGTGCGTTCATTTTCTCCTCTTGTCTGTTTGACCTCGTCCTCTTGCCTTTCTCCCTTAAGCCTATCCCTATCCCCAACACCAAACCTTCCCCCCTTGGATGATGTACGAGTGAGTAGTAGTGTGCGATGGTTACTACGCGCACCCTCTGCAGCACACGAGTAACCTCCCCCTTATACCAGTCGCCCGCAACAGGGTCAGCACCCTGTCCACCCGCAAAGCAGCCTACATTTGCTGCCTCAGGAACAACCAGGCCCCGGCGGCGTCGGCGCGCGCAAGACCGACGAGCTAGGCAACCCGTATGATGGCCGTGGCAGGGAACACGGAATTACATCGGTCCCCTACCCACGCCCGAAAACGAGCAGACCAGGGGAGAAAGACGCAAAAAAGAGGGTGAGGCAGCAGCGCCGGATACATGGGTGATGAGAGTAACGAGAGGGCATGTGGGAGTACACGCTCGCAGAAAGCGGTGCCCAGCACGCGGTAACACGGGGCGGGGTGGACAGTTGGGCCAGTGGTGGGTTGGTTACCGCTAACATTGTCAGGAACAACCGCACCACCACTCAGTCACCAACCTCACAAACAAACACACAAAAATCAACCATCCGCTTCCGGGCGCTAATTGCTGCAGTAGGGAGGTGGCGGTGGGCGGTGGCGGTGCTTTGGTTTCTGTGGTGGGTGGTGGCGGTGGTAGTAATGGTAGTGATAATGGCGGTAGTAGTGGTGGTGGTAGTGGGTGGCTGTGGCGGTTGGCGGTGGTGGGTGGTAGTGGCAGTGGGTGGTGGCAGTGGGTGGTGGCGGTGGGTGGTGCCGGTGGGTGAATGGTGGTGGTGGGTGAATGGTGGCGATGGGTGGTGGCGGTGGGTGAATGGTGGCGGTGGGAGGTAGTGGTGGCGGTGGGTGAATGGTGGCAGTAGGTTGTGGTGGTAGTGGTGTGGTAGCTGGTATAGGTGGATGGGAGGTATGGGGGAGTTGAAAGCGTAGTGTCGAGACTGGTGGGGGTGGTGATTACCGTAAAAGGTATTGGTGGTAAACCGTGATGAGTGTAGTGGTAGGTCAATGGTGGAGGTGGGTGGGTTGTATCTATGAAGAATATTGGCGGTGGTGGTATGGTATTGTAGGTCGGTTGACACCAGAGGAGTTGGAGTGCGACCTGGTAATGGAGGAGTGAGGTAGAATGTTTTGTCAGTGGTGGTAATGGTGTAGGTGGGTGGTAATGGCGGTGGAGGTAGGTAGTAGGAATGGAGCTAGTGGATGATCTCTAGTGGTTGTGCTAGTTGATGTGTAGCTGGTGGTAGGCAGTGGTGGATGAAATGACGTACAGGCCCCGCCATTCCTTCCACCCCCCCGCCCCCAACCACACACAACCCCCACGCCCCCGCATTTACCAATCAATCTCGTCGAACTCGTCTACAAATGCTTCGCGTTTTCATGAACCGGTCACGTACTTGAAATTAAATATCACACACGATTATGTACTTAAATCTAAAGACTGAATATTATGACAATTTGATACAGTTTACAGCAATGCGTTTTTCTTCACTTTGCTCGTGAATGTCAGTGCAATTAAAACACACAGTGCAGCTTGAAATCTTCAATTATGTATGAAAAAAATTATGTGGAAATTGTAAGCTATAACCTTTGTATTTTCAACTTTCCTGCCACTTATGTTGAAATAAATTTACTACATCTTATCTTCATAATCCCTAATTAATATTCTGACAGATTGCTATTGTAATGTTTACATGTAGAAATCTGCATACTAACTTTGCGGAACTTTTGCAATTAGAGTTCTACTTGGTTTTATTTTAGTTGTGCACAACTACGCGATATAGCATTAAAAAGTTATATATTAATTTTGTAAATTATAATACATGAACGTAATGTGCGATTTTCTTGGCGGAAATAAAAGATAAGATACCTTGCTGCAAGCAAATGTACTACCGAACGAAGTCGCTAGCATAGATCCGGGACGCCATCTTATCGTTTGTCAAGTGTTTGTCGTCTGCCCGGTCCAGTTGAAATGTCAAGTACATGTTGGACATAACTTTGTGCACCGATTGTTCTGCCACTCCAGGTGATGTTAACAAGCGGTTATACTCATCACGCTAAGATCTACTCGACTATAAAGACTGAAGAGGGCGTACAGGCCCTTCAAAGAGACATGGGCCGAATTCAAGATTGGAACGATAGGTGGCTGTTAACATTCAATGTAAAAAATTGTTCGTCAATGCACATTGGAATTAACAACCCCAAAGCTGAGTACCAGTTAAACGGAGTGGCCATACAAAAATCTACCTAGGAGCAGGACCTTGGCATCCTGATATCAGACACATTAAATTCTTCTGCTCATGTATCATGGGTAGCCGCCAAAGCCAACAGTCACCTAGGACTTATCAGGAGGAACTTTGATGTGCTGAACCAGGAAGTAGTGCTCTCTCTGTATCTCTTCCTTGTCCGCCCAATCCTGGATTATGGAGTGCAGTGCTTGTCTCCCTTCCTCGTAAAAGATATCCAGACCCTAGAGAAAGTACAACGAAGGGCCACGAAAATGATACCTGAGCTAAAGGAATTGCCAACACGAGGAAAGGGTTTTGTTCAGTTGTGTACATGGACGCGATATAGCGTTAGAAAATTAAATATTAATTTTGTAAATTATAATACATGAACGTAATATGCGATTTTCTTGGCGGAAATAAAAATAAAAAATACCTTGTTACAAGCAAATATAACGAACGAAGTCGCTAGCATAGGATCGGGACGCCATCATGTCGTTTGTCAAGTGTTGTCTGCCCGGTCCAGTTGAAGCCTGGTGTATGCCCTCGGTACTTCCGCCAGTACCTCGCGAGGTATATATTCTTGAAGGAATGTTATGGAGCTGAAATCCATGCATTCCTTCAAGCTATGAAAAACCTATATACCCCGCAATCAGAAAGAGTGATTGAACAGGCCGCCAACATCCGTGACGACGACCACCACCACTAAATACACGTTAAGTTAGGTTAGACGAATTTACCATCCTTTTATTTCTTCGACGCCGGCATCTATACAAACATGGCGTACCATTCGTCCAGCGCGACTTCGTTATTTACGAAATCTGTTTTAGCAACTTTTTTGTTTTTTATTTCCGCCAAGTAATTTGCATATTACATTGATACATTATAATTTACAAAATTAATAATTAATTTTTTAACGCTATATCGCGTCCATATACACAACTGAACATTTACCAAGGAAAGATGTAAACAGCCAGGGGCCGTATACACAAAACTTGCTAGCACTAACAAATAGCTGTTAAGGGTAACAAATTCCTGTTAAGGCTAACATTTAGCTGTTAAGCACTAACAGTGGATACAGAAAACTTGTTAGGGCCTTAAAAGTACTATTAAGGTAAAAGTGTTGTGGAGGACTATTAAGCTCTTAACAAATTCCTGTTAGTAGAGAAGATGGCGGAGCAACAACAACTAAAAAGACGACAGCGACTTTATCGACAGCGACGGGACATATTTAACGAGTACAATGACGACGAACTCATCAAACGCTTCAGAATGAACCGTGCTGGTATAATAACAATGGCTGATTTAGTGAGGGACAAACTTTAATCCCGAACAGAACGGAATCGACCACTGAGTCCTGAGACGAAGGTGGCAATTACCCTATGATATTTAGCCACAGGTAAAATGCAGCAGTGACGACTTTAGGACCTCGCAAGCAACAATCAGCCGTGTCATTACTCAAACAATTTATGCACTATCAGAACCAGATATTGTAACTAAATTTGTAAAATTCCCATTGACTCGCCAAGATCAAGAAGTGCAAGTAAAACAAGCAGAGTTAATGGAAGACTGTAGGTTTCCCGGTGTTGTGGGTACCATAGATGGCACAAACATTAGAATTGTGGCTCCAAGTGTCGATGAACATTTATATGTAAACAGAAAACGATACCACAGCATCAACGTGCTTTGTCATGCCTCCCTCTTGTCCTTGTGGTTTAAACTTGGCTTGAATCCCCCATTTATAATTACTTTTTTTTTCCATTATCACGTTGACCAAGAGGAGTGTTTCTTCTTGTGACCAGTTTGGCTTCCTTTTCTTTTTCTGTGATTCTTCTGCCATGTCTATATCCTCTGAAATAATTGTTGAGTCTTCTGTCGGAAGATTTGAATGTGGCGCGGCCGCCTGTACAATGCGCCTTCGTCCAAAAATATCTGTCGTTGGTTAATAAGTACTCATAAAAAAACATACATACGATATCTATGTGCTATCATGATACTCTATTAATAAATTCTGAACAACTGCATTAATAACACTGTTTTATGTGTGCAATTTTTTAATAATACGTCCATTTACATGTTCATAAGCTGCTAACTAAAGCACTGTTTAGCGGGACTTGACAAACAACTGTTTACTAGCTAACATTTGTTAGTTAAGCATTGGTGTATAACTTTTAGTGGTTTTCTGTTAGCTAGCAGAGATTGTTAAGGCTAACAAACAAGTTTTGTGTACACGGCCCCAGGTCTGCAGACACTCCAAGAAAGGCGGATGAGGGGGTACATGATTGAGACATTCAAGCTGATGCATGGCTATGAGGACATTCCATATACAAGGTTTTTCAAGAGGAACACAAATAATTTACGAGGGCACTCGCTGAAACTTGATAAACCGTACAACAGGAGGACAACGCTTAAAGGGAATTTGTTTGCCGTCCGGATTATTGACAACTGGAATGCACTCCCTGAGAGTGTAGTTACCGCGCCAACGATCGCCACATTCAAAGACCGTTACGATAGACATGCCAATATTCTAAGAACTTAATGTACTGGATGACAAGTCTTTAGAATTGGGGATCACTAAAAGAAGTTCCTTCTTATTTCCCCACCACTTGTTCATAGGTGACCAAACTATCGAGCGGCTTTGGCGTAACGTAAAAGAGCCACAGGCGTAAGCCTCTTCCAGGAGTCTTCTGTGGCTATGTATTGAGGTCTGGTGTACGCCCTCGGCACTTCCACCAGTACCTCGCGAGGTATAATTCTTGAAGGAATGCTATGGAGCTGAAATCCATGCATTCCTTCAAGCTATGAGAAACCTTTATACCCCGGAATCAGAGAGTGATTGAACAGGCCGCCAACATCCGTAGTGTATTTGCTTTTAGTTTTTTTATGTATTAAAATTTACAAAGTGAATATTTAATTTCATATTGTTATATCGCGTAGGTGTGCACTTCAAAAAATATACCATAAAAAGAAATACTAAAATTTGCGCCTTTGAACCAATCAGCTTATAAACTACATTACTTATGATCAAAATATCATTAATCACATTTTTATTACTTATTCAAGATTCAAAATCAATGAAGATTTAATCTAAGAATGTGAATATTCATATCCTAAGCTGAACATGGCTTATCTTCAAAATGCTCTTTTTTAAAGATATACAAAAAGAAGCATGAAGGAGAGAAATTTACCGCGTAACTCAACTTACTTTTTATTTTATAAAATTGGCTGCTGCTGGTAATTGGATGATTCATCTTGCACATGACCGGCAACAAAGTAATCATAAGCTTCCAAGAACTTGTACGCTTTCATGGATTCCTATATGTAAAAGCGTGGCGTGTCCACAAGGTATTCGGTGACCTTTCTCCATGTAGGAAGGCTCGGTACTTTTGAAATATAGATCACGGACTCATTATCAAGCACATGGTTTTCTCCGTTACCAAGTCAGTTTAAATACATAAAGTTGTTTATCAGTATCTTCGAATTCTTTGGAATAATTGGAAGAGTCCATTTTCACGCAGCCTCGCGTATGCATGTAATTGTATGATACCACTGTACATGTGCTTACGTGCAGCATTGTACAAATATTGTGTATTGTACAGCTAAGCTTGCCGTTCCCCAAGCAGGCAGGTTTGGTTGTGCCTCCAAACTGGCAGCATGCTTGTCTTTGTAGTGCTTGTAAAATTACTAATTTATTTACTCAAATGTTTCATTGGCCACTCTTATAACATGCACGCGCATTTGGTTTACAACAGAACTACTACGTCATGCAAGACGGGATCTATGGCGCGAACGCTCATTTACGCCTAGTCGACATTACGTCATTATTCCTACGGTCTCAGATTTTTTTTTTTTTATAATAAACCATTAAAAATATGTAGCACTTGAAGACATAATTCGCTTACCAGATATTTTCGATGAATTGCTAATGCCTTTCTTGGTCTTTCATTTGGTATACGGAAGAAACAGATTTCTTGTAAAACTATCAGATGTCACTGCACAACTGCACTTATTCACGCGTGCACTCGAAATGTCGACAAAAATTAGTGAACATATCATGTAAGAAAATAATGCGCCGTGCAAATTAGCTTCATAGATCAAATCAAACTTTAAAGAAATATTACTCTTAACTTACATCAATAGGACACGTTTGTGATTACTGTTTATTGGACGTGCGTTTAATTTAAAAAAGTTATGAAAATTCAAAGAAATAACAAAGCAATGTATTCCTCCGCCTACAGATTTTTACGCATTCTACTACTCACTTTATGTGTATATTTTCTTCAGGAATGATTATAGAAATAACACACTGTTAAAGTGTGATATGTGTATATTTTCCTCAGGAATTATTATAGAAATAACACACTGTTAAAGTGTGATTTGCATCAAAAGGAGACATTTTTTATTTAAAAGCAGAGCAAGTCATCGAACTATTTAGGTAATGCAACTGTTGTGGTAAGACCGCTTCAACGCTCCAATAGCACTGCTACCAGGCCCCACGACCATAAACTTCAAGTACAGTTTCGAACCCAAGGAGAAACTTCCTTCCATCCAGAGTCAATTTGGAACATCTTGAGCAAAGAAACAGTTCCGAAAGTGTTGAAACCTTTAAGAGGAGACTGCCCAGGGAGTGGGGACACAGATCCGGTATGTATTGACATTCTTTTCCATACTAAAATTGTTGACATACGAACACGCTGTGATGAACATTAAATTAGCCTTGGTACCGAATGACTTTGGTAAATGTGAATACCAAGGGTAAATGACCGATATGGAAATATCTAGAGCCTGCGGTATGCCATCTCAATAAAAAGCTACATGGCTAAATTATATCTTAAGCTAATAGCACTAAAATACGTCGCAAAATGTATGCAGTGTTATAGTATGTATCATTGTATATGTGTGCAAACGGAAACTCTTCAACCATAAGATGGCGGGGAGATGAGAAGGTGACGGAGACGGGAAGGTGAGGAAGTGGTATGCACGAGGTAGCAGTGTCGAGTAGGCGGGCAGGGAAGCCGCGTTTTCTACACTGCCGTGTAGAATGGGAGTGTTGCCATACCGGGGCATACATTTTTCTCGGGCGTGTGCAGACTTTCATAGCAAGATATACTTGTCAATCTTTGACAAAATGTTGGTTCTAGTTTTTTATTCTTGAATGTATATAAGAACCCCATGCCCTAACATATTCAGTAACATATAAAAAATATTTTTTATATCACTATCGCAAAAAGAAAGCTGAAACTTGAGCGTAGAATTTTTTCTACACCGTAAAAACCTTTTGGGATATATAATAATTAACATAATTACCAATAAAAGTCAGATTTTTATGTACCATTTATTATTTGATAACTGATTAAGTGTTTTTTTAGACAACAGCTCGAGTTTTTAAATGTTTTGAACAGCCTACTGATATGTAGAAAAAATTTCCTCGTGTCCTCGTGCAGTTGCCACATGCCGCTTTTTTCTATGTTTTGGTACAAAATTCTACGAAACGTCAACCCTGTAGGCGTGTGATAATGGATAAGTGGAAGGTGGTGGGCACCCATTGTTAATAGCAGAAGATGGGTGGTGTTTGTGATGGTGAGTGTTTGATGGTAGGTGTGCGTGTGTTTGGTGGTGAATGAGTGGGTATTTTGTGAATATGTGGTGGTTGGATGTTAAGTGGTGGGTGGGTCTGTGGTGGTGGTTGTGGTAGTGGGTGAGGTGGATGGCAGTGGACTATAGACTACCTAGAACATACCACAGGCTCGTGGGAGGGAAAGAGAAGTCTAGAAAAATTTAATTATAGTAGTGTATAAAAGGATATCTTGTATATCATGACTCAGGAACCATGGGCAAGAGACTTGGTGGTGGTGTTACCGAGTTTGATAAGATTTCCCCTCACTTGAATAAAATCACCTGGTGGCAGACAGAATGAACGTGCGAGTCAACTAAGGTATTGCAAAGGTGAAGAGTCTTTATTGAAAGATAATTATTATGCAGTTCCCTTGGCACGATACCTAAAACCTTACTTCGGATGGTTCTCCCCCCCCCCCCCCCGTAATGCTCTGGACGCTGCCGTCGGGCTGTTACCTTCATATCAGCGGCATCCCCGTGCTAACGAAAGACTTAACGTGGCGGCACACGAGGCATTTCTCGCTAGCATGCTACTTGCTTTTGCTACTTCGTTTGAGTAGATTTTTTTAATTTCCAAATGTTAAATTACTCTTGGGTCATATAGTGAGAAGCTGAATGACGAATGAAGAGAACTTAAACCTATACGAATGTTAGACACATTGTTGAGATGTTCTTTAGGAAGTCTAGAATAATGTAACCGAAGTCGTTTCTATTCAAACGAAGTAGCAAAACCAAGTAGCATACTAGTCTAGTGTGCCGTCACCTTTATATTGTGTTATATCTCTTAATCTTATTCTATTGCTTAGAATAGGAAATTTAGAAAACAAGATTATGTAGGTCTCGCATGCCACGTGCTATGTGGTTCGTGGTCAGGGTCTAAAGTATTCATGATTGTGAGTAAAAAATGTCAGGACAACCAAGCTAGTGGTAAGAATAATTGACATGAGTCGTGGCAGAGGTTATTACTTCCATCCATAAATGATGAAAATAACATAAATTCATGTATTGAGTAAATTATAGAGAATTATCATAATAGGTTGTCATCACTGTAGACTCCAAAAGAATTAAATATTAAAAAAAGTGACAACTTTAAGTTTAGTTGGTAAGACATCCGACATATGCCTATCTATATATATTATAACTTCATTAGTGGACCATATTCAGTGTCGGAGCTCTGGAATCTAGTTAAACTAACTTAACTACTGTGGTGCAGTTTGTTGTACTTATCGAAACTTAGCTCCTTAGTACAATTGAAGTTTGACTTGTATTGTGTTTGTCAATATTGTGAGATATAAATGTATTGAAATAGATTGCATTGCACCATTGTAAAAGTAAAGTAAGAAACTTACTTCTGAGTTTCTATTGGTCAGCCAATAATCTTTCTTCTTGGGTTGCGCTTTATTTATATTCTGGCTGTTAGTAATATATCTTATCCATCTTCACCCCATCCTCTCGGGAGAAGATGGTGAGCCCCCCACGTCAGAAGGGGCCGAGTAGCTGCGGCCGAAGCCGTCACCTTTGCCCTATTATGCGCTTGAACCATTGGGGCAGGTCACAGTCAGTGCTGGGCATCGGAGAGGAGTGCGGGATTCGAACCCACAATTAAGCGAAGACGAGACCAGCACGCTTCCGATTGCGCCACTCGCGCAGCGTCTGTTTGGACAAATATTACCATACCTAGATACCTCGCAGAGCGGTCCATGGCAGGAAAGTTGAAGAGAAAAGCCTTTGACTCGCGGTATTTTTCTATTGCATTTGACTTCATTTCCGCTCGATGTATTTCCTTGCACAAACAGGGCAAGCAGTTTGCAACCCCCCCCCCCTTGCCTCTCAAAGGTGATTGATATTGACTTGGGACTGGAATCCCTCACCTCTCGCTTCCTTTCCTTTCTTCTCTGCCTGTTGCGTGCACGGGGTATTCCAGCAAGTGTGTGTATTCTGCACGAGCGCATGTATTTGAAAGCTGTACGTCGTATGTGAACGTGTGTACATGTATTCAAATGCATTTACAATACACGCAGATGAATATGTAGAGTATGCATGTGTGTGTATGCGTATGCGTACCTGTGTCTGAAGAAGCTGTAAGCGAAACCGGTCAGGAATAAACTCGGCCTTAGACCCGTGTCTTTCTCTTCCTCCTTCCTCAAACCTGTCACAATGTCTCAACACACACACACACACACACACACACACACACACACACACACACACACACACACACACACACACAATATATATATATATATATATATATATATATATATATTCATTTATTTATTTATTTATTTATTTTGTCATTGTATTATGAAAAAACAGATCAGAAACATGCGTTCACTTTCCATTCTAAACACAATCGAAAGGTGTACAACGGAACATACCTGCAATGGAATATAGAATTCACATCACGAAAACAACACTCAGAAGACAGAATAGCTCAATACTATGTCACAAACTCTTCCCCAACCCCAGGATAGGCAATCTTCAGTTTATCCTTCACTGAGACTGAAATCCCCATAGTTTTCATGCTGCAGACGTAGCTATTGTTGCTGAGCATTCCATGTGTGTTCCTGTACAAAGAAAGCCCTTGAGGCTATTTTGTATTTTATAGCACCCTTTGCAACGACCAGGCGGCCCCGAGTATCTGCGGCCGGCGCCGTCACCATTGCCCTAGTATGCGGTTTCGGGACTTTTGGTGCAGGTAGCAGTCAGTGCTGGGAATCGGAAAGGAGTGCAGGATTCGAACCCACAACTAAGCGGGTGCGAGGTCAGCAGGCTTCCGATGACGCCCCAAACGGCAACAGGGTTATACGTTATCTTGTCATGGCCAACATCTCCGCTGCGTTTTGCCAGCAAGAGGGTTAACTGAACAACCAAGTGGTCGTTTCTCTTTGATGGCAGACGTCGTAAACGTCACTCCGAAGGGACAAGACACCGCCACCCCCCCTCCCCCAACATCCACCTCCCTCCTTTCTTAACTTTCTTTCTTAACCTCCTTTTTCCTCAAACTTCGCTTTTCACTTCGTTCTTGATCTCCTCTCTTCCGCCTTTTCTTCATCTCTCTCTTCCTCTATCTCTTTTTCTATCTCTTTCTCTCTTCTCTCTCTCTATATATATAATATATATATATATATATATATATATATATATATATATATATATATATATATATTCTTTGTCTCTTTATCTCTGTCATTCTTTCTTTTTTCTTTCTCTCATTTTTCTCTTTATTTTTTCTTTCATTCATTTTTTTCTTTCTTTTCCTCCCTCTTCTCTCACACCTCTCTCCCTTTTATCTCTCTCTCTTCTCTCTCTCCTATCTCCCTCTTCTCACCCTCTTCTTTCTCTCTATCTCTATTTCTCTCTCCCTCTCTCTCCCCCTCTCTCCCCTCTCTCCCCTCTCTCCCCCTCTCCCCCTCTCTGTCCCCCTGTCTCTCCCCCTGTCTCTCCCCCTGTCTCTCCCTACTCTCTCTCCCTCCTCTCTCTCCCTCCTCTCTCTCCCTCCTCTCTCTCCCTCCTCTCTCTCCCTCCTCTCTCTCCCTCCTCTCTCTCTCTCCCTCCTCTCTCTCCCTCCTCTCTCTCTCTCCTCTCTCTCCCTCCTCTCTCTCCCTCCTCTCTCTCCCTCCTCTCTCTCCCTCCTCTCTCTCTCTCTCTCTCTCTCTCTCTCTCTCTCTCTCTCTCTCTCTCTCTCTCTCTCTCTCTCTCTCTCTCTCTCTCTCCCTCCTCTTTCTCTATCTCTCTCTACCTTTCTCCCTCCTCTTTCTCTATCTCTCTCTCTCCCTACCTTTCTCTCTCCTTCCTCTCTCTCTCCCTCCTCTCTCTCTCCCTCCTCTCTCTCTCTCCCTCCTCTCTCTCTCTCCCTCTCTCACTCTCTCTCTCTCTCTCTCTCTCTCTCTCTCTCTCTCTCTCTCTCTCTCTCTCTCTCTCTCTCTCTCTCTCTCTCTCCCTCCCTCCCTCTCTCTCCCTCTCTCTCCCTGCCTCCCTCCCTCTCTGTCTCTCTCTCTCTCTGTCTCTCTCTCTCTCTATCTATATACCTGGCATCAAGCTCTATCTCCTCTTGTCTTCTCTGTCCTACCTGTGTCGCCATCTCTCTGTTTTCCTTCCTGCTCTTTCCTTTAGCTTTTACCCCATTTAGGTCCTTTGTTCACCTTCAGGCAGTCATTAAACGATTCTACTCAGCAAAAAGGAGGACCCCATATGTGACCTCCCATCAAGTTACATTGTCCCTGAAACAACACAAGAGACACCGTTTTTGAAGCAACACAAGAAACACCGTCTATGAAACAACACAGCCTTGATTCCCAAGTGTTATTGATCAAAGCAACTGTTTCTAAATTATACTGCAACAGTTCAGATACTGTTTCGCATGAAGTATGCAGGCCCTGTCCTCGTTTGTCAGAAATGTCCACAGAGAGGTTTGATGTCAGAGGAATTTCAGACAGAGCGATGAACTTCAATATTCTGGGCCTTTTGTCACAAAGGCCTTTTTTAACATTCCAAAGTTTCATTTGCCATCATAGCCCGACTTGTCTGAATGAATATGAACTAAATGTCCACAGAGTCGACATGACGTCATGGTGCAAGCGACGTAACGTCACGCATAATCCACGCCCACTGTCACTTGACCAGACTGTTTCCAGACAATTGCATGTTTGGGTTTCCAAGGTCAATAATCACATTCGTTAACACCAAATTACCCTCTTTAGTCCCAATCCCTCCCAGCAGTCGTTGCTGGTAGGCCGAGGATACTTTTTCGTATCTTTGGTACAGAAGCCACCTAAACCAGAATATAACCACAGATTAATGCTTAGAGTCGTGAGGATACATTCAAACGACAATAGAAATCGTGACAATATAAACGAGATGGCTGGATCCAATGTGAAAATCCAAACACGTCAGGAAATGAAAAA
>NC_134778.1:85859212-85864212 GCF_046742065.1 Oratosquilla oratoria
ATTGGAACGTTGGGTTTGTTTGAGGGAATGTTGAAAAGAAAAAAAAGAAAAGCAATAAATATTTACAATCGCGGAAAGAAAGAGAGAAATGATAAAAATAGAAATAATACAAATTTTATATCAGTACCTGGCTCAGAAACGTCACCAATAATAGACAAATATTTAACAAAATCGGGTATAAACATAGCTAAAATAACTAACAAGAGGATAGGTGATTTAATAAAGACTTCTGAAAAGAGAACCAATTCCGAAAACAGCGTCGTATACAAAATCCCGTGCAATAGTTGCTCAATGGCTTATTATGGCGAATCGTCAAGAGGATTAGAAAAAAAAAGAATTTATGAACATAAAAACGACATAAAAGCACATAGGACATCTAATTCTTTAGTAGTTCATGCGGAAAAATTCGATCATTTACCAAACTGGAGAGAAGCTGAAGTGCTACATAAAGGTTTTGATAAATTCACTAGAAGAATTGTTGAATCAGCATATATTTCTACTAATAATTCATCGAATCATCGAGGAGGGTTTATCAATTTAGCTAAAGAAACTAGTATTTTAATTCTAAAACACGCCAGAAAAACGACCTTTCCCAAGTGTCCGAAAAGATAATTAGATTTAGTACATAAACTCCAATTGCAGTTCTACATACACTCTCTGAAGAAGTTCTACGCGAACGAAACGTTAGAGTGTATAGGGTTCCGAGCCTTCCCCTGTATATGTTCTCCATCATCCAAATATATATATATATATATGAGAGAGAATGTGGGTGGGGAAGGGCAAACGAAGATGTGTTAGGAATAGAGTTTTATTGCCCTAACGTTGCGACCAACTTGGTCTTCTTCAGAGGACTACAGCATTACAAACGGATCACAATTCTTATATTCGTAGTGAGAGGGAACCCGCCAAGGTTATGAGCGTCATGTTTTCCCTTTGGCTAACGATTTAATTATTAGGACACTTGCTGCTTTCGAGAGGCATTTAAATCCGTCTCTGTCGTTGTTGTTCTTGTTGGCGGCGATATGTGCAGCTTCCACAGTTTTTCTCATTTTCTTCTCAAATCCCTCGTGTAGAAATTTCTGCGTTGTTCCAATCAGGTAGATGTCCACATTTGTCCAGGTGACGAACCAGGAGTTAGATGTTCTATGAGCCCTGAGATCGTTTTTGTGCTCATTCCAGCGTTGATTGAACCCGCGACCTGACTCACCGAAATAAGCTGATGGACAACCGTTGCATGGAATACGGTAAATGACACTGAGATTATTACGCATATTATTATGTTTTTTAAATATTTTTCCTATTTTATTGGAAGATATTTTTTGCTATATTTATTCCACCTTTTGACAAATAATCATCAATAGCTATGGTGTTTGTAGAATTAGGGACAGAAATAAAATGAGACTTATCCTTTCCCGTGGTTCGGACGTTTGAGCCATCGTAGATCTTCTTGGCTTTCCTCGTTGTCCTGGTGATCAAACCTCCGGGGTATTTCAGCTTCCTAAAGGTATTCTTGATGTAAGTAAGTTCATCCTCTAGGAATTTCTTCACTGCAGATACGAAAAGCTCTGAGAAAGAAACCTATTAGAACACCCGTTTTAACACGTCTGCTGTGTGCTGAAAAAATAATGGACAAAGTCGTCCCTATTGGTGGGTTTCCTGTACACCGAGAAACTTACCTGTTGAGAACCTCTGTGTATCAACGTGTCTAAAAATGGTAAATTACATTCTTTTTCTAGTTCAACTGTGAATTGAATGTCTTTATTCACAGCGTTGAATATATTATATATTATATATTATATATTATATATTTATATATATATATATTATATATATATATATATATATATACATATATATTTATATATATGTTATATATATATACATATATATATATATATATATATTTATATACATATCTATATATATTACATAGTTATATATATACATATATATATTTATTTATATCTATATATTATATATATACATATATATATACATATCTATATATATTATATAGTTATATATATACATATATATATATATATTTATACATATCTATATATATTATATAGTTATATATATATATATACATATATATATATATATATATATATATATATTTATATACATATCTATATATATATATATATAATATATATATATATTTAAGATTATTTCAGACAAATGAGAGAGAATGTGGGTGGGGAAGGGCAAACGAAGATGTGTTAGGAATAGAGTTTTATTGCCCTAACGTTGCGACCAACTTGGTCTTCTTCAGAGGACTACAGCATTACAAACGGATCACAATTCTTATATTCGTAGTGAGAGGGAACCCGCCAAGGTATGAGCGTCATGTTTTCCCTTTGGCTAACGATTTAATTATTAGGACACTTGCTGCTTTCGAGAGGCATTTAAATCCGTCTCTGTCGTTGTTGTTTCTTGTTGGCGGCGATATGTGCAGCTTCCACAGTTTTTCTCATTTTCTTCTCAAATCCCTCGTGTAGAATTTCTGCGTTGTTCCAATCAGGTAGATGTCCACATTTGTCCAGGTGACGAACCAGGGAGTTAGATGTTCTATGAGCCCTGAGATCGTTTTTGTGCTCATTCAAGCGTTTATTGAACCCTCGACCTGACTCACCGAAATAAGATGATGGACAACCGTTGCATGGAATACGGTAAATGACACTGAGATTATTACGCATATTATTATGTTTCTTAAATATTTTTCCTATTTTATTGGAAGATATTTTTGCTATATTTATTCCACCTTTTGACAAATAATCATCAATAGCTATGGTGTTTAGACTTAGGGACAGAAATAAAATGAGACTTATCCTTTCCCGTGGTTTCGGACGTTTGAGCCATCGTAGATCTTCTTGGCTTTCCTCGTTGTCCTGGTGATCAAACCTCCGGGGTATTTCAGCTTCCTAAAGGTATTCTTGATGTAAGTAAGTTCATCCTCTAGGAATTCTTCACTGCAGATACGAAAAGCTCTGAGAAAGAAACCTATTAGAACACCCGTTTTAACACGTCTGCTGTGTGCTGAAAAATAATGGACAAAGTCGTCCCTATTGGTGGGTTTCCTGTACACCGAGAAACTTACCTGTTGAGAACCTCTGTGTATCAACGTGTCCTAAAAATGGTAAATTACATTCTTTTTCTAGTTCAACTGTGAATTGAATGTCTTTATTCACAGCGTTGAGTCTTCTCAACTTATTTTTCTATATTAGTTCTTTTTGGCATCACCACGATTATGTCATCCACGTACCTTAACCAAGTGGTACCTCTTCCCATGATGTTGATGTATTTGTCCATTTCTATTACTTTCCATGAATAAACATGCCATGACAGCAGATAATGGACTCCCCATTGCGAGACCTCTAATCTGTTTAAATTCAATGTTGTTAAACATAAAATAACCAACTTTGACACACATGGAAATAAGTTTTATATAATCAGATCTTGGGACTGGAAGGATATCATCATCGATATCTGTTGTTTACTTTCTTCTCTGCTTCTAGGGCATCAAAAACAGACACATTTGTGAATAACGCTGTTATATCGAAGCTTGCCAACTTTTTATCACTTACATTCAGATCCTTAAGTCTCTGGATCAGGTCGGAAGAATTTATTAAATGGGACCCGCTGATGGAACCGATGACGTTTGAAAGGGGTTTTGCCAGACATTTCGCTAGTCTGTGCGGAGCGCTACCAATCCCTGAAGTTATGGGCCTCATGTGGATATTTACCTTATGTACTTTAGGAAGACAGTGCATTAACGGGGGTTTTGGAGCTTCTTCTAGTAATCCTAACAACTTTTTTCCCCTGGTTGATTTACGTAGGATTTTTCTCGCTTCTGTATTGAATCTTGCTGATTCTATATCAGCGTTTGCCGGCCGGTTGTCTTTCGTATGTTGATTCATCATTCAAAAGATCGACATTTTGTCCAGATAGACAATTTTATTTAATATAGAAAATAAGTTGAGAAGACTCAACGCTGTGAATAAAGACATTCAATTCACAGTTGAACTAGAAAAATAATTTAATTTACCATTTTTAGAAAAGTTGATACACAGAGGTTCTCAACAGGTAAGTTTCTCGGTGTACAGGAAACCCACCAATAGGGACGACTTTGTCCATTATTTTTCAGCACACAGCAGACGTGTTAAAACGGGTGTTCTAATAGGTTTCTTTCTCAGAGCTTTTCGTATCTGCAGTGAAGAATTCCTAGAGGATGAACTTACTTACATCAAGAATACCTTTAGGAAGCTGAAATACCCCGGAGGTTTGATCACCAGGACAACGAGGAAAGCCAAGAAGATCTACGATGGCTCAAACGTCCGAACCACGGGAAAGGATAAGTCTCATTTTATTTCTGTCCCTAATTCTACAAACACCATAGCTATTGATGATTATTTGTCAAAAGGTGGAATAAATATAGCAAAAATATCTTCCAATAAAATAGGAAAAATATTTAAGAAACATAATAATATGCGTAATAATCTCAGTGTCATTTACCGTATTCCATGCAACGGTTGTCCATCATCTTATTTCGGTGAGTCAGGTCGAGGGTTCAATAAACGCTTGAATGAGCACAAAAACGATCTCAGGGCTCATAGAACATCTAACTCCCTGGTTCGTCACCTGGACAAATGTGGACATCTACCTGATTGGAACAACGCAGAAATTCTACATATCTAATATATTATATATATATATATATATATATATATATATAATGTAAATATATATATATATATAATATAAATATATATATATATATGTATATATACATATATATAAATATATATATGTATATAATATATAATATATATATACATAATATAATATATAAAATAATATATATAATATATAATATTATATATATATAATATGTAATATATAATATATAATATAAAATATATATATATATATATTATATAATATATAATATGAATATATAGTATAAAATATATATATATATATATAGATATATATAT